>NW_025950352.1:1448077-1606983 GCF_021028975.2 Sphaerodactylus townsendi | reverse complement strand
GCAGAGCAGCACGGTTTCACTTCTCATTGGCTTTGTGCCTGCAACCTAGTGTCCACATGTATTCTGATCGATCTCTCTCCCTCCCTCCCTCTCCCCCCCCTCTCTCTCCCTCCCTCTCTCTCCCCCTTTCCCCCTCCCTCTCTCTCTCTCCCTCTCTCTCTCTCCCTCCCTCTCCCCCCTCTCTCCCTCTCTCTTCCTCTCCCTCTCTCCCTCCCTCTCTCTCTCCCTCCTTCCCTCTCCCTCTCCCTCTCCCTCCCTCTCTCTCTCCCCTTCTCCCTCTCTCTCTCCCCTTCTCCCTCTCCCTCTCTCTCTCCCCCGCTCTCTCTCTCCCCTTCTCCCTCTCTCTCTCCCTCCCCCCTCTCTCTCCCTCTCTCTCCCCTTCTCCCTCCCTCTCTCTCCCCTTCTCCCTCTCTCTCTCCCCCTTTCCCCCTCCCCCTCCCTCTCTCTCTCCCCTTCTCCCTCTCCCTCCCTCTCCCTCTCCCTCCCTCTACCTCCCTCTCTCGGGCAGATTTCTGCTTATGAGGCTGAGATTGAAGGGCTGAGGCAGGACTTGCTGCGTGAGATCAACCAGCTGGAGGCGCGGAAGGAAGAGGCCGTTCGCGAGGCCTCTCAGTGCTCCGAGCAGCACCTCCAGCACCTGCGTGAGCAGCTTGCAGGTAGGGGTGGGCCGCAGTCTTGGCAAGGTGTGTTCTGCACAAATTTCCTAGGCTGGGATAGGAAAGGATGTGCCAGACCCCCTGAAAACCACAGATGCCAGGAGGGGCGTGTTTTCTCAGGATGGTGCCTGTTGATTAATGGGCCCCTGTGCTGGAAGGAGCAGCGTTTGCAAACAATTTGGGTGAGCGGGCAACATAAAGTGCATCTTTCCCCCCTCCTGCTATCACACTCAGCAGGTGAGCGCCTTTGAGCCGGTCATGCAGTGGCGTATCTGCCAGAGGAATGTGGAGGGTGACCCCTCCACTAGATCACATGGGGGATGCCCAGCAGGCTCCCGGCCCGGCTGCTCCTAAAGGAGCAGCAAGGCTGGGAGCCTGCCGCGGGCCCACTAGGCACCCCTTAGCCCAGCCCCACCAGGCTACTTGGGGCCACCACCACTGGCTAAGATAAGTGGGTCATGGGGGGCACACGGGGGCAGGGCGTCCGGACCAGTTGTTCCCCTGGGTGCCATTTTCCCCTGGTACGCCTCTGAACTGTTGTGTTAGATGCTGGCAGCAGAAGCCAGCTGGTGTGGACTCCGGAGTTCTGCATTCATGCCTGGTCTTTGAATAGCCTGCACAACAACACAGTTTCACTCTCCTGCAGGGGGATACTCCTCGCCCCCAAGAAACCAGCCCTATTTTTACAAAATGACAACGCCCAGTCCTGGAGCTTAGTGAAAATGAAGAAAACTTGTACCAACAGGCTACAATGTTGTTCTGCATCCATTGGTAAACAACCCTTAGAGCAGTGGTGGCGAACCTTTGGCACTCCAGATGTTATGGACTACAATTCCCATCAGCCCCTGCCAGCATGACCAATTGGCCATGCTGCCCCCCCCCCCCCACCCCCCCCCCCCCCCCCCCCCCCCCCCCCCACCCCCCCCCCCCCCCACCCCCCCCCCCCCCCACCCCCCCCCCCCCCCACCCCCCCCCCCCCCCACCCCCCCCCCCCCCCACCCCCCCCCCCCCCCACCCCCCCCCCCCCCCACCCCCCCCCCCCCCCACCCCCCCCCCCCCCCACCCCCCCCCCCCCCCACCCCCCCCCCCCCCCACCCCCCCCCCCCCCCACCCCCCCCCCCCCCCACCCCCCCCCCCCCCCACCCCCCCCCCCCCCCACCCCCCCCCCCCCCCACCCCCCCCCCCCCCCACCCCCCCCCCCCCCCACCCCCCCCCCCCCCCACCCCCCCCCCCCCCCACCCCCCCCCCCCCCCACCCCCCCCCCCCCCCACCCCCCCCCCCCCCCACCCCCCCCCCCCCCCACCCCCCCCCCCCCCCACCCCCCCCCCCCCCCACCCCCCCCCCCCCCCACCCCCCCCCCCCCCCACCCCCCCCCCCCCCCACCCCCCCCCCCCCCCACCCCCCCCCCCCCCCACCCCCCCCCCCCCCCACCCCCCCCCCCCCCCACCCCCCCCCCCCCCCACCCCCCCCCCCCCCCACCCCCCCCCCCCCCCACCCCCCCCCCCCCCCACCCCCCCCCCCCCCCACCCCCCCCCCCCCCCACCCCCCCCCCCCCCCACCCCCCCCCCCCCCCACCCCCCCCCCCCCCCACCCCCCCCCCCCCCCACCCCCCCCCCCCCCCACCCCCCCCCCCCCCCACCCCCCCCCCCCCCCACCCCCCCCCCCCCCCACCCCCCCCCCCCCCCACCCCCCCCCCCCCCCACCCCCCCCCCCCCCCACCCCCCCCCCCCCCCACCCCCCCCCCCCCCCACCCCCCCCCCCCCCCACCCCCCCCCCCCCCCACCCCCCCCCCCCCCCACCCCCCCCCCCCCCCACCCCCCCCCCCCCCCACCCCCCCCCCCCCCCACCCCCCCCCCCCCCCACCCCCCCCCCCCCCCACCCCCCCCCCCCCCCACCCCCCCCCCCCCCCACCCCCCCCCCCCCCCACCCCCCCCCCCCCCCACCCCCCCCCCCCCCCACCCCCCCCCCCCCCCACCCCCCCCCCCCCCCACCCCCCCCCCCCCCCACCCCCCCCCCCCCCCACCCCCCCCCCCCCCCACCCCCCCCCCCCCCCACCCCCCCCCCCCCCCACCCCCCCCCCCCCCCACCCCCCCCCCCCCCCACCCCCCCCCCCCCCCACCCCCCCCCCCCCCCACCCCCCCCCCCCCCCACCCCCCCCCCCCCCCACCCCCCCCCCCCCCCACCCCCCCCCCCCCCCACCCCCCCCCCCCCCCACCCCCCCCCCCCCCCACCCCCCCCCCCCCCCACCCCCCCCCCCCCCCACCCCCCCCCCCCCCCACCCCCCCCCCCCCCCACCCCCCCCCCCCCCCACCCCCCCCCCCCCCCACCCCCCCCCCCCCCCACCCCCCCCCCCCCCCACCCCCCCCCCCCCCCACCCCCCCCCCCCCCCACCCCCCCCCCCCCCCACCCCCCCCCCCCCCCACCCCCCCCCCCCCCCACCCCCCCCCCCCCCCACCCCCCCCCCCCCCCACCCCCCCCCCCCCCCACCCCCCCCCCCCCCCACCCCCCCCCCCCCCCACCCCCCCCCCCCCCCACCCCCCCCCCCCCCCACCCCCCCCCCCCCCCACCCCCCCCCCCCCCCACCCCCCCCCCCCCCCACCCCCCCCCCCCCCCACCCCCCCCCCCCCCCACCCCCCCCCCCCCCCACCCCCCCCCCCCCCCACCCCCCCCCCCCCCCACCCCCCCCCCCCCCCACCCCCCCCCCCCCCCACCCCCCCCCCCCCCCACCCCCCCCCCCCCCCACCCCCCCCCCCCCCCACCCCCCCCCCCCCCCACCCCCCCCCCCCCCCACCCCCCCCCCCCCCCACCCCCCCCCCCCCCCACCCCCCCCCCCCCCCACCCCCCCCCCCCCCCACCCCCCCCCCCCCCCACCCCCCCCCCCCCCCACCCCCCCCCCCCCCCACCCCCCCCCCCCCCCACCCCCCCCCCCCCCCACCCCCCCCCCCCCCCACCCCCCCCCCCCCCCACCCCCCCCCCCCCCCACCCCCCCCCCCCCCCACCCCCCCCCCCCCCCACCCCCCCCCCCCCCCACCCCCCCCCCCCCCCACCCCCCCCCCCCCCCACCCCCCCCCCCCCCCACCCCCCCCCCCCCCCACCCCCCCCCCCCCCCACCCCCCCCCCCCCCCACCCCCCCCCCCCCCCACCCCCCCCCCCCCCCACCCCCCCCCCCCCCCACCCCCCCCCCCCCCCACCCCCCCCCCCCCCCACCCCCCCCCCCCCCCACCCCCCCCCCCCCCCACCCCCCCCCCCCCCCACCCCCCCCCCCCCCCACCCCCCCCCCCCCCCACCCCCCCCCCCCCCCACCCCCCCCCCCCCCCACCCCCCCCCCCCCCCACCCCCCCCCCCCCCCACCCCCCCCCCCCCCCACCCCCCCCCCCCCCCACCCCCCCCCCCCCCCACCCCCCCCCCCCCCCACCCCCCCCCCCCCCCACCCCCCCCCCCCCCCACCCCCCCCCCCCCCCACCCCCCCCCCCCCCCACCCCCCCCCCCCCCCACCCCCCCCCCCCCCCACCCCCCCCCCCCCCCACCCCCCCCCCCCCCCACCCCCCCCCCCCCCCACCCCCCCCCCCCCCCACCCCCCCCCCCCCCCACCCCCCCCCCCCCCCACCCCCCCCCCCCCCCCCCCCCCCCCCCCCCCACCCCCCCCCCCCCCCACCCCCCCCCCCCCCCACCCCCCCCCGCCCCCCCCCCCCCCCCCCCCCTCCCCCCCCCCCCCTCTTCCACCTCCGCCCCCCCCACCCCCCCCCCCTCCCCCCCTCCCCCCCCCCCACCCCCCCCCCCCCCCCCACCCCCCCCCCCCCCCCTCCACCCACCCCCCCCCCCCCCCCCCCCCCCCCTCCCCCCCCCCCCCCCCCCCCCCCCCCCCCCCCCCCCCCCCCCACCCCCCCAGATTTCCCCTCTGGAGAAGAACATGGGGGAGTCCATCTGCTCCCTGAAATTCGCCCAGCGGGTGTGCAAAGTGGAGCTGGGCCCAGCCTCCCGCCGCGTCGACTCCTCTGCCCAGCGTGATGTCTGAGCCCCCGAGAGACCCTCCTGCCAGCCCTGCGGAAGGACGGGCAGCCGTGGCCGGGGGCCCAGAGAGCAGCCGGAGACCCATCAGAGACAGGCTGGTCCTGAGCGCAGAAAATAGCCCTGCTCCGTCCAGCCCCACCCGACTCCATCTCCTCTGAGCTGCCCCCTTCCTCTGCCAAGTGGCAGGACCTTGGGAGTCTCAGCCCCAGAGAGTCCTGCGCCTCTCCCCCCAGCCCCCGGAGGACAGGGCCTCCCCTTCCCAGCCATTCTGTTGCATCAACCTTGTTGCTTCCCAGCCATTCGCCGCATCTCAAAAAGGATATCGAGGAGATAGAAAAAGTGCAGAGAAGGGCAACAAGGATGATTGAGGGACTGGAGCACCTTCCTTATGAGGAGAGGCTGCAGCGTTTGGGGCTCTTTAGTTTGGAGAGGAGGCGGCTGAGGGGGGATAGGATTGAAGTCTATAAAATTATGCATGGGGTAGAAAATGTAGACAGAGATACATTTTTCTCTCTTTCTCACAATACTAGAACCAGGGGGCATTCATTGAAAATGCTGGGGGGAAGAATGAGGACTAATAAAAGGAAACACTTCTTCACGCAACGTGTGATTGGTGTTTGGAATATGCTGCCACAGGAGGTGGTGATGGCCACTCACCTGGATAGCTTTAAAAAGGGCTTGGACAGATTTATGGAGGAGAAGTCGATCTCTGGCTACCAATCTTGATCCTCCTTGATCTCAGATTGCAAATGCCTTAGCAGACCAGGTGCTCAGGAGCAGCAGCAGCAGAAGGCCATTGCTTTCACCTCCTGCACATGAGCTCCCAAAGGCACCTGGTGGGCCACTGCGAGTAGCAGAGAGCTGGACTAGATGGACTCTGGTCTGATCCAGCTGGCTTGTTCTTATCAAGGACAGGAGAGCCCCCTTTACAGAACTGCTGGTGGTCTGAAGCCCCCCCCCCCCTCTGCCTGGCTCCTTGCTGGTCTCCCTCCCCCCCTCCACTGGCGGGGACGGACACCATTCACTTCTGGCTCGCGCTGGAGAACTACTGTTTTATTTGACTAACCCCCGTCCCCATTACAGTGCCCAGCAATATGGGCATCCAAGCCCTTCTTGACGTAGATCCTGACCCGCATGTCTGAATGCACGCGCCCCCTCCCTCTCGCCATGCGCGGTGTTTTGCCGGGACCTTCCCTCCCTCCCTCCTCTGGCCCAAGCCCACCCTTGGCAGCGCCAGCTCAGAACAACCAGTTGCCCCCTTGATTGCCCTGTCCAGTGGATGTGCAGTCAGGGGGGCTCGGAGTAGATTTCCACCCAAGCAGGTTTGAGCTGGAAATTCCAGAGGCTCTTTCCTTCCTGACCCAGGGCTGACTCTTAATTCGACTCAGACTACCCCCTTCAATGCCCAGGGTTGCCCAGGGCAATTTGAGAGCAGGACTTGGGGCCCAGCCCCTCCCCACTATTTTTACAAACAGGGTGAAGGGGGGGGAGGTGCCAAGGCGCTTCAGTGGTTACTGAGAGACCAGGGATAATGAGAGAGAGGAGGGGGTCTCATCCCACCCCTTCAGCACTGCTGACCGTACTTCTGGAAAAGAGTTTGGATTTATATCCCCCCTTTCTCTCCTGCAGGAGACTCGAAGGGGCTGACAATCTCCTTGCCCTTCCCCCGCTCCCAACAAACACCCTGTGAGGTGGGTGAAGCTGAGAGAGCTCCAAGAAGCTGTGACTAGCCCCAGGTCACCCAGCTGGCGTGTGTGGGAGTGCACAGGCTAATCTGAATTCCCCAGAGACGCCTCCACAGCTCAGGCGGCAGAGCTGGGAACCAAACCCGGTTCCTCCAGATTAGATACACGAGCTCTTAACCTCCTGCGCCACTCCTCTCCTGTGGCCACCCTCCCCAATCTTCTTGAAGCCAGAATTCATTTTCTCGTGATGGTTCTTCCTTGGGAGAAGCTGCTGTTTCCTGCACGGAGTCCTCCTTGAAGACATCCCTGCGTGGCCTCTTTTGGGCAGAGGTCGCCTGGTCTACAAGGAACAGCTCCTGCTGCCCGGCCCCCGGGTGTTCTTGAGCCCTTGGACACTGCTGGGCCTTGTGCATGTCGTTGTTGCATTCAGCCTCCACTTGGGACCCGCAGAGGCAGAAGGGAAGCTGGATTGGTGGGCTCCGTTTTCCCCTTCCTCCGTCCCTCCTGACCGGACCCCTCGCGAGGGGTCCTTTCAGGGCAATAAAGGAGAAGTCCTGACGCACTTACGGCCTGCTGCCCTCTTGACTGCCGCCTCTTGGATCTTGCAGGGTTCCGTTCACTCCTGAAAAGGCCGAGAGCAACGCGGAGCCAAACCTCTCCCCGACCAAAGGGAGGATCTGGGTCAGGCGGCTGTTGGACCAAGTCTCATTGGTTGCGCCTGGTCGGACGGCCAAACGTGTAAGGCAGCGGGCTGGAGAATTTCACCCTAACCTCGTGGTGGCGAACCTTTGGCACTACAGATGTTATGGACTACAATTCCCATCAGCCCCTACCAGAATGGCCAATTGACATTTCGAGAGGCATAAGAACAAACCAATTGCAGAGCGTTGTCCTCACTGATTGTAACCATTATTGTATTTGAAAAGCCCTGACCTGCCTTTCCGTAAAGTTTAACGAGGCCAGTTGGTTAATTATCTAGAGGCTAGCTGTTATATTTACATTGAGATTACTTTGCCGTGCCGTTCTAGCTTTTGTTTATATATATTACTCCAATGGGAGAATGAAAACAATTTTCCAAAACGTTTGGTTACTGTTTGTAAAATTATAAATTTATTTAGGTTACTTAAAAGTAAAAAGCTACTCCCGTGGGAGAACTAATCTTTTGAAGTCTTCATTGTTAACCTGTGGGTACAAATTTTCTTTATTTTCACAATTGGCCATGTTGGCAGGGGCTGATGGGAATTGTAGTCCATAACATCTGGAGTGCCAAAGGTTCGCCACCACTGCCCTAACCAGATAGTTCCACGGAGTAGACATGTTGGTCTGCTAGATTTGAATCCAGCAGCACCTTCAAGACCGACAAGTTTTGGGAGTTCCCTTCATCAGATATTTTATTTTATTTATTTATTTATTGGATTTTAAACCGCCCATCCCCGAAGGGCTCTGGGCAACTTACAGCAGGCCTGCAACAACCATACATAGTGACATTAAACACAGCAGGCTAAAAACAACATTTTACACATAAAACTAAGGTAATTTAAAACAATTTACAAATCTAAAACCAGGAGATCTCCAAGTCCTTATATCTCAATCCAGGATTTCCATTCCAACTTGGATCTGATGAGAGGAAGAATAAGAGGAAGAATAAGAGTTTGGATTTATATCCCCCCTTTCTCTCCTGCAGGAGACTCAAAGGGGCTGACAATCTCCTTGCCCTTCCCCCCTCACAACAAACACCCTGTGAGGTAGGTGGGGCTGAGAGAGCTCCGAGAAGCTGTGACTCGCCCAAGGTCACCCAGCTGGCGTGTGTGGGAGTGCACAGGCTAATCTGAATTCCCCAGAGAAGCCTCCACAGCTCAGGCGGCAGAGCAGGGAATCAAACCCGGTTCCTCCAGATTAGATACATGAGCTCTTAACCTCCTACGCCACTGTTTTGATTTTCAAAAGCGCCTCCCCAGAAAATTTTGTTGGTCTCTAGGGTGCAACTGGGCCCAAATTTCCGATTGAGAGCAGCTCTTTGCCGTCACACATGCCTTTCCCTTCATTTTATTTGCCCCCGTAAGGACCCCAGACAGAAATGAGGCAGATCAGATTAGCCTCGCCCCAGTGGTGGGATTCAGCCAGTTCGCACCACATCGGCAGAACCTGTTGTTAAAATGGTGCTTGTAGTAAACAGCCAGTGGTTAAATTACTTGAATCCCACCTCTGCCTCGGCCCCCTTGTGGGGCAAATGATTTTAACCAGACCTTGCCGGGGCACGGGCACCTTGGCGTTCCAACAAGCATCTGAGGGCACTGGAGAGCTGAAACCAACCAAGGCTGGAGTTAGTGATGGAAGGAAGGGGGAGGGGTGGGCAATTGACTGGTAAGGAATCCCACTGCATGGCAGGTGTGCGTGTCCCCGTCCCCCCCGGACCTAGATAGCAGCAACCCGGCCAAGCTCCTAGCTTCTAGTCTTCACCTTGCCTCATGTTGCCTTCAGTCTAGCACAGGGGTCTGCAACCTGTGGCTCTCCAGATGTTCATGGACTACAAATCCCATCAGCCCCTGCCAGCCTGAGGTTGCAGACACCTGGTCTAGCAAGACCACAGGTACAGGATGGGTGAGCTACCCGCCAAAAACAGCAGTCACGATATCATCCCAATTGTGGTTCCAGCTCCTTCCAGTAGAAGAAGAGTCTGGATTTCTATCCCCCCTTTCTCTCCTGCAGGAGACTCAAAGGGGGTGACAATCTCCTTGCCCTTCCCCCCTCACAACAAACACCCTGTGAGGTAGGTGGGGCTGAGAGAGCTCAGAAGAACTGTGACTAGCCCAAGGTCACCCAGCTGGCGTGTGTGGGAGTGCACAGGCTAATCTGAATTCCCCAGATCAGCCTCCACAGCTCAGGCGGCAGAGCTGGGAATCAAACCCGGTTCCTCCAGATTAGATACACAAGCTCTTAACCTCCGACGCCACTGCTGCTCCTGTACTCCCAAGTAACTGTTCTCCCAAGTAACCAAGGCAGGAGGAGCCAGCTGTTATGGTCCTAACATTGCTTGCCCCCCTCCATACTCAAAACACCCATTCAGCCAGTGCAAAAGAAACCCACAACCTCTTTTGTCAATAGAATGTATTTACGCACCTCCGAAGGCAAGAGGAAGGGGCCAGACAGTATCCCAGGAGAAGGCCCTGCCTGCGTCTTACAGTTATAGACACAACATCGGCTACGGAGGAAATCTTAAAGCGTGGAAGGATCACGGAGCAGGAGTGCTGCCCAACCAGCACAGCTAAACCATCAGGCGGGAAAGGTCAGCCCCCTGCAGTGGGAAAGGGGGAAAGCACTGGTCAGCCACGGAAAAAATGAACCCCACAAGGGGCCATTTCTGTGTCCAGGTAGAAAACGGTGCAGCTCAGCCTGTTGGCACCTTTTTCAAGGCCCAAGACAAAAAGGTGTTCTTGGCGTCACTTGTGAAAGAGCCCCACAGGTACATGCTGACAGGGACACACTTGGGGTGAATAGTTTCAGAAGGTAGCAGCTAGATTCAAGTTCCAGCAAGAACTTGATCCACCAAGAACTAGATTCAAGTTCCAGCAAGATTTTCAGGCTACGAGTTTTGAGGAGTCAAAGGTCCCCCCCCCCCCCAGTCAGGTACATATGGAGTCTGCAATTCCAGAAGGGTATCAATATTAAGTTTATTGGAACAGAATTATTGCACAGGAGTCTGGTAGCGTCTCCGCCTTAGGAAACTTCTATATCTGCCCGGGCTTTGAGTCAGGGCTCACTGCAAATGGCCGGGAGGGTCTCCAAAGCGTCGTCTTTAGCAGGGTCTGTCGGTGCCTGGAGTGTTTGTCCCGTCCCCTTCCAGGTGGCGAGGGGCCGCTCTTCAGTGCCACATGGAGCAAGCGAAACCGTTTTCGTTGGGCGGACGCTGGCGGGTGTGTAGGTAGGGCTGAGATAGCCACAGGGGCTGACCTCTGGGCTGAGGCTGTGCCCCATCAGCGGCTGCTTGAAACAGGCCGGTATTCAACAGGGCAGAAGCGCCTGGTAGGGGGTACCAAGCGGGAGGGGCAAAGCTGGAAGCATGCGTGCCCTTGCTAGTTTGCAGGGCAGCTTCCTGGTCCAAGGTGTGCCCCAGAAGCGGCACGGCGCGCGGTGCTGCTACCATGTTCCAATAGGCGGAATCCAAGTAGGCTGCGGGGCTGTACGGGCAGCTAGGCAGAGAGGACGGAGGCGGGACGGCAAAGAGCAGCGGGAGCGGTGGAGGGGCCATCCCGTTGGAGGCCATGCCGGCGGTGTAAGAGGCGGGCAGCTGGCCCCAGGGCATGATGGGAAACTGGCACACTGTGGGGTTGGGAGACATGCAGCAAACCTTGCTGCTGCAGGCGCAGAGGAACTGGGGAGGCCTGGCCGGGGAGAGAGAGGCCAAAGAGCTCCCGTCGCTCCAGGAAGAGGAGTCGCCACTCCCCGGGGACAGGCCCTGGCTGTCTGGGGCTGCAGCGGGCGGGGAGGGCAAGGATGCAGGAGCGGCTCTTTCTGGTTCCAGCTTCGAATCCTCCCTCTTCAAGTTGGGCAGCATGTCCTCAATAGCAAAAGAGCTGACCCGGTGCGGCTGGGAGGCCTTTGCCGCACCTCTGGCCGGGAGGGGCCGAGCCACAGGTAGCGCCCACTTGCCAGGCTGACACAAGGCCGTGAAAGGGAGGCCGTGGAGGATGTAAGGGGTCAAGTCGTGGGTGAAGGTCACCTCATCCTGGCGCGAGATGGGGGTGTTCTGCAGCTTGAGCGCCTCTGGCGGGAGGCGGTCCACATCCACGGTCCAGAAGTTCCCTTTGGCGTTGGGCTTGGCCGGATCCTTCAGAAGCTGCAGGAAACGGAGAAAAGTGAGAGGTCAGAACTGCTCGGGGGGCTCGGAGAGAATTAACATGGTCCCCTTTTCGGGGGGGGGGTTCCCCACAAGGTTTGCCATCCCTTTAACCTTTCCGGGTGCCACATAAAAACAGCCACCCATAAAATTACTAGAAGGGAGAACAGCATGGGGTAGCCCAATCTCTTGAAAGATCCTGGAAACTAAGTAGGATCACTACATGGAAGGGAGACCACCAAGACTCGGCAGAATGATTTCCTGTGTTGTGACAAGGTAGGTCTAGATGACTTTGGAGGGCCCTTCTAACTCTATGCATCTAAGGCTTCAAACTATGGCCCTCCAGACTACAATTCCCATGAGCCCTACCACTTGGCCATGCTGGCAGGGGCTGATGGGAATTGTAGTCCATGAACATCTGGAGGGCCATAGTTTGAAGACCCCTGATCTAAGGCCATAGCAAACCACGCTGCTCCTCACATGAAGAAGAGAAGAGTTGGATTTATAATATCCCCCCTTTCTCTCCTGTAAGGAGACTCAAAGGGTCTTACAATCTCCTTGCCCTCCCCACTCACAACAGACACTGTGAGGTAGGTGGGGCTGAGAGAGTCCTGAGAGAACTGTGACTGGCCCAAGGTCACCCAGCAGGAATGTGGGAGTTGGGAAACACATCTGGTTCACCAGATAAGCCTCTGCCACTCAGGTGGAGGAGTGGAGAATCAAACCCGGTTCTCCAGATTAGAATCCACCTGCTCTTAACCACTACACCACGCTGGCTCGCCTAAAAAGCCACCTGATAACATTGGTGTCTCATCTAGCCCAGTATTGTCTGCCCAGGATCTCTCTAGTCTTGCTGCTGGACGACACAGAGACTGAGGACATCTGAAGAGCCCTGCTGGATCAGACCAGTGGTCCATATAGTCCAGTATCCTGTTTTGCCAGCAAGCAAAACATTGCTCGCGAGAGCCAACAAAAAGGTTCCAGGATAGCCATCAGTGGAGCATCAGACTTCTAATCTGAGGGTCCAGGTTTCAAGTCCCTCTTTGGGTGGCCATGTTTAGCTGGGGCCGAGGCTTAGTGGCAGAGCATTTACTTGGCATGCAGAGGGCCCCGCGTTCGATTCCCAGCATCTCCCATTAAAAGGACCAGGTAGCAGGAAAGGCCTCGTTTTTATCAGAAAGGACAGTGGCTCAATGAGATACTGGAGAGCAGCTGCCAGCCAGAGTCAGCAATGCTGACCTTGAAGGACCAGGGGTCAGATTCAAAAACCCCTCCCCCTCCCTCCCTTGCATGCCACCTCTTCCCTTGCATGTGTTCATGTAACACAGGGGTCTGCAATCTGTGGCTCTGCAGATGTTCATGGACTACAATTCCCATCAGCCCCTGCCAGCATGGCCAATTGGGCCCTCATAGCACTGGGACTCAGGGACTGGCACCCCAAACCTTGTAAAGAGCTCGTGTATCTAATCTGGGTTTGATTCCCTGCTCTGCCGCCTGAGCTTTGGAGGCTTATCTGGGGAATTCAGATTAGCCTGTACACTCCCACACATGCCAGCTGGGTGACCTTGGGGTGATCACCGGCTTCACCGAGACTCCCTCAATACACCTACCTCACAGGGTGTTTGTTGTGAGGGGGGAAGGGCAAGGAGATTGTCAGCCCCTTTGAGTCTCCTACAGGAGAGAAAGGGGGGATAGAAATCCAAACTCTTCTTCTTCTTCTTCTTCTTCTTCTTCTTCTGCCACCTGTCATGCCAGAGGAAAGGAGAAGAGTGCTCTACCAGGGTTGGGGTCCTGAGCCAGCCTTCCCATCCCTTCCATCCAGGGTCTCTCAGCCCACCTAGTGAGACCCGGGCCCGGAGGGGTCTGAGGCCATCCCACAAGGCCTGTAAAATGGGGCAGTTCTGCCAGGTGTCCGGTTGAGGCAGCAATAATTATTCCATCTAAGTGACCTCCCTCCTCTTTCCTGCAAGCTTTCTTTCCCTCCTTTCTCAGTTTTTCTGATTTTCACTTTGGGTGTTTTTCTCTGGGTCAGTTTGCTGCATTTTGCATCTATTGGAATTGGGAAGTTTACAGCATTTATGTGAAATTTCAATTGCCACCTGAATTTGGAATTGATTTTAATTTTGATTTTTTTGTGCGTGATTGTGTTGGCAGCTGCCGGTGTAAGGGATGGCAGAACAGAAATGGAAAAAAAACAAACTAGTAGTTACCATGGAGAAGCAGTCGTTGGAGGAGAGGTTGTGCCGGATGGAGTCCTTCCAGCCCTGGTAGCCCTCCTTGAAGAAGGGGAAGAGGGCGCTGATTTCCTTGATGATCTGAAAGAAAGAGAAGTGGAAGGGAGGGCTATTATCATGTTCGACCACAGGACTTCATACTGACCCAGTAGGATGCCGAGGCTGGCTGTGTTTTCGTGGGGAGAGAAATTACAACTCTGCACATGCTCAAAGTCACCACCCCCTTCATTAAGAACATAAGAGAACATAAGAACTAGCCTGCTGGATCAGACCAGAGTCCATCTAGTCCAGCACTCTGCTACTTGCAGTGGCCCACCAGGTGCCTTTGGGAGCTCACCTGCAGGAGGTGAAAGCAATGGCCTTCTGCGGCTGCTGCTCCCGAGCACCTGGTCTGCTAAGGCATTTGCAACCTCAGATCAAGGAGGATCAAGATTGGGAGCCATAGATCGACTTCTCCATAAAATCTGTCCAAGCGCCTTTTAAAACTATCCAGGTGAAATTGGCCATCACCACCTCCTGTGGCAGCTTATAGTTCCAGGCACCAAATGCACGTTGCGTGAAGAAGTGTTTCCTTTTATTAGTCCTCATTCTTCCCCCCAGCATTTTCAATGAATGCCCCCTGGTTCTAGTATTGTGAGAAAGAGAGAGAAATTTCTCTCTGTCGACATTTTCTACCCCATGCATAATTTTGTAGACTTCAATCCTATCCCCCCTCAGACGTCTCCTCTCCAAACTAAAGAGCCCCAAACGCTGCAGCCTCTCCTCATAAGGAAGGTGCTCCAGTCCCTCAATCATCCTCGTTGCCCTACAACCAGAAACAGCCTGACCCTACAAGAAGTCATGTGAGCAATAGGAGAGGGGTGGTGGTTCACAAATGTAGGGGAGTGGGGTAATCAGTTTGTTTATATGTATTTTTAAACTATGTCGTAAGCTGCCCCAAGGCCAAAAGGGGAGGGGCAGCCTATTCAGTCTTAATTACATTAAAAATAAATTAAGTATCTTGGTGCCAGAGGTGGAAAACACAAGAGCCAAAGTATACCGTTCTCGTGCTGGCCCATGTGCAGCATGATGCAACACCTCCCGCGACAAAGGGCACCTAAGGTGGCCTGCATATTTTTCTCTCCTCACTGTATTATCCTCACAACCACCCTGTGAGGTAGGTTAAACTGAGAAAGGTTGACTGATGTAAAGTTGCCCAGCAAGCTTCTATAAGCAGAAGTGGGAATTCAAATCTGGTTCTCCCGGGTCCCAGTGCTGCCCTCCAACCATTACATTACGCTGGGCCCAAGCCACTAGGAGGTTCTCGCGCCCTGGCCCCACAGAGCAGTGGGAGAGTGCATGTTACAGATTTGGTAAGGGGACGCAAGCCAAGCCCACAAGAACAACTGCCCATTTGCTGTGATGGTTCAGTTGAGCCTCCATGTCCAGGGGCAGTATACCCCCTCGGTCCCAGTTGCTGGGGAAGGCTCTTGTCCTCCCATCCTACGGGCAAGTTTCCTAAACGCAGCTGGCTGATCACTCTTGGAGGCAGGCTGGTGGGCTAGACGGGGTCCACTCGGACCCTGAAGTGCAAAGAGGCCCGGCCTGGCTGGTGGTGAAAAGGCTCTGGCCATCTCTGGCCACACATGAGCAAATGTTCAGAGCCGAATGCTAGTCTTTTCAAATGGAGGGGGAGGTCATTATTGAAGAAGAGTTGGATTTATACCCCCCCTTTCTCTCCTGTAAAGAGACTCAAAAGGGCTGACAATCTCCTTTCCCTTCCCCTCCCACAACAAACACCCTGTGAGGTAGGTGGGGCTGAGAGAGCTCCGAAGAACTGTGACTAGCCAAAGGTCACCCAGCTTGCGTGTGTGGGAGTACACAAGCTACTCTGGTTCACCAGATTAGCCTCCACAGCTCAAGTGGCAGAGTGGAAAATCAAACCCGGTTCCTCCAGATTAGAGTGCACCTGCTCTTAACCACTGCGCCACTGCTGCCGGGGCAGTTGGTTGTCATGCCAACCTCCAGGTAGACATATAGAACTGAAGGAGACCACAAGGGCCATCCAGTCCACCCCCGACATGCAGACCTAGAGATTCCAGGTATGACCCCCAGGCAGCAGAGGTGTGCCTCCCCTGGAGAAAATGGCTGCCCTCCAGGTGGAGTGGACTCTGGGCCTCCACACCCCTGCAGAGATGTCTCCCCATCCCAGGCGCCACCCCCAAATCTCCAGGAATGCCCCAAACTGGAGTTGGCACCCCGGGGGGTCCAAGCTGGCGCTCGAGTGACTACAGGTTTGAAATGGCTATTTAATTCCCTCCCTCGCTTTGGCAAGCCATTCATTTTGATCACCAGAGGCACTCCCAGGGGGGGTCATTCTGAGCCCCCACCCCACCCGCTAGCCCCCCATTGGGGCAGGCAGGAAGCAGTTGCAATTTCAACGTTGTGGAATTGTTCCATGGCCCCACCGCCACCTTTCTGCCAATGGGGACTCAAAGCGGCTGACTTCCCGCTGTCCTCACAACAACCCTGTGAGGTAGGTCAGGCCGAGAGAACTTAAGAAGGGCCCGGGACCCCCAGCATGCATTGAGTGGGGTCTTCTGGCTACCATAAAGCCGCCGGGGACCCCTGAAGGGTGTCTGCAGTAAACCCGGGGTAACCAGCTCCGGGCAAGAAAAGCCCCCGGCTGCTTGGGAGGAGCCCACTGCGCTGCCCGGGCCTACTCGGAAGTAAACCCCCTTGAGCCCGGCTTTACTTCGGAGTAAACCAACTCCCAAGTCAGTCGGTCCCATAGAGGTTTTCTCCCTCCCTCCTCGGAGTGGGGAGATTCCTAAGACCTAGTTTTGGGGAAGCAGTGTAGGTAACCCTGTTAAGCGCTGTTAAACCCCACTGATTTCCATGCGGAGAACTAAAGCGTGATCCTTTACCTGAGAGTAAGCTCGGTTGCTGGCAATGGGCCTTGCTTCTGAGTAAACCCTCCTAGGGTCGTGATTCACCCGCTCAAAGAGTTGCATGGTTGCTTCAAAGCAAAGTACCGGCGACCACGCAGAAACGCCCGAGTAACGCGCTGGCGGGAGACGGCGTGTTTTCCTAAAGGCAAAACCTCAGTATTCAGGTTAAATTGCCGTGTTGGCCCTTTGCCAGAAATAAGTAGGTTTGGGGTTGCCATTTGGGCACTCGGCCTCGAAAAGGTTCGCCCTCACTGTTCTAGGGCCCCGACGGTGGACTGGCGGGCGGGCGGCGATGGCCTCGAGGGGACCCACTTCACGGTCCGGCCCGGGAGGCCGCCATGAGCCCCGGCGGCAGCGCCCACGAGGCCACAGCAGCGCCGGCCCAGCCGCGAAGGGGGTCTCTGCCCCGCCAGGGCTCCAGCGAGTCTCGAACACCCCCCACGCGGCAGCAGCAGCCGGAGAGTCGACGGAGGAAGGCGGGGGGGGGGGCGGGGTGTCGTCGAAGGGGCCGACGTTCCCAGCCCGTTGCCGCTGCCCGCCCGAGCGGCGCGACGTCCCGAGGCGGGGAGTTTCGCAGGCGCCAGGAGGACGGCGATGCCTCTTCCGCCGACCCCTGGGCTGCCGTCGAAGGCTTCCCCCCCCCCCGCCGGGAAAAGCTCCCCCCGAAGACGACGGGCGAGATTGTTGGCCGCCCCCCCCCCACCCCACCCGCGCTGCCCCGACGGCCGCCTCCCCGCGCCCCGCTCGGGCTGGGGGGGGGGGAGCAGGCCAGGTGAGCTTACCTGGGACAGCTTGAGGCGCTTGGCCGGGGCGGCGCGGATGACGAGGGCGATCATGGCCAGGTAGGTGTAGGGGGGCTTGGCGTGGCGGCGGTACTTCTTCTTCCTCTTGGCCTGGCGGCGCTGCCCGACGGCGGGGCTCTCCTGGGGGGCCGGGGCCGGCGGCTGGCCGGGGGGCTCTGCCTCCGGGGGCGGCTGGGTGCCTGCGAGGGCCATGGCCCGCTGGACGGCTGGGCGACTGCGGGGCGGGGGGGCGAGCCTGGCCTCTTCTGGGCTGGGCGGGGCGGGGCTGGGCTGGGCCCCGCCCGCCCCCTCGGGGCCTTTTCTCATGCTGATGGGGGAGGCAGACTGGTGGCACCTGCCAGCAGGGGGGCGGCAATTAGCAGCGCCCCACTAATCACCTGGCCGGGGGCGGGGCGGAGGGGCACGCACCAGAGGCCGGGGGCGGTCAGGATCCACACCAGCCGGCCGGCTTGACCATCAGCCCACCAGGGGAAAGCACACAGGCCCGGACAAAGAGCGGGGCTGTGGATTGGAGCGGGCACTGCCCTGCCAGGCCCCGGGCTCCAGGTCACCGCCAGGAAGTGAACTGCCAGGTCTAGTCGTTTGACCCTGGGCTGCGGTCAAACAGCCATGGGTCAAAGGGAGCAATCTTGGGCAGAGTGACCGGACCCCCACTGCCTTTGGGCACTCCGGCGGTCAGAGCCTTTGACGGTTGACCCAAGAGGACTTTGAAGAGTTTGGATTTGGATTTCTATCCCCCCTTTCTCTCCTGCAGGAGACTCAAAGGGGCTGACAGTCTCCTTGCCCTTCCCCCCTCACAACAAACACCCTGTGGGGTAGGTGGGGCTGAGAGAGCTCCGAGAAGCTGTGACTAGCCCAAGGTCACCCAGCTGGCGTGTGTGGGAGTGCACAGGCTAATCTGAATTCCCCAGATAAGCCTCCACAGCTCAGGCGGCAGAGCTGGGAATCAAACCCGGTTCCTCCAGATTAGATACACGCGCTCTTAACCTCCGACGCCACTGCTGCTCCTTTGCATGTCCTGGTTGGAGTTGAACCCAGGCCTCCGAGGAGGGCTTCGCAGGTGCCGGGTCGTTTCTTCCAGTCGTTTATTTCTTCACCATTTGCCATGTTTCAAAGCAGCCAACGATGAGTTTATTTTATTTGTTTTGTTTCTAGACCACCTGTCCCCGTTGCCCGGACTCAGGACGGCACGCTGCAAAATAGTCTGGGCCAAAATAAACACTTGACCACTCTTTGTTTCTATGCCCTAAATACAATAAGATACGCATGAAATACATGAATCCCGTTTTCTTGCAATGTTCTCAGTGGCATGAGTGTTATAAGATACCCAATCTCCTGAACAGCTCTGTTGTGCTCTTTTGTGAAACTGTTGCAAATTTTATACTGGAAATTAGTAGTTTTAACTGTATTTCTTAACCTTGTTTTGTTTTAAAAATTTGTCCTGTTTTATGTGCCAATAGAGGCTTGTGGTGTTGTGTCTGGGCCAAAATGCAGAAGGAAAGTGTCTTCCTCGCAGGGATTAATTTCTGCGCTACCTACGTAGTCTGCCTTCCCTGTGAGGGTCAAGGGAAGGTGGATTCCAGAGCGCGCATCAAACAGATCAGCAGAACGAGACCCTAGATGGGGATTGGACCGGGATCTGAAACCAGAGCAGAAGGTGCTTAACGGGGTTTGTTACCCTGAGTGTCACAGAAACAACAAGCAAGATAATACACACAGATAACGCATCCTTTGCACAGTAACACAGTCCAGAGAGCCACAACACTGGTGTTGTGGTTAAGAGAGCGGGTGGACTCTCATCTGGAGAACTGGATTTGTTTCCCCTCTTCTCCACATGAGTGGCCAGCTCTTATCTGGTGAACAGGATTTATTTCCCCGCTCCTCCACATGACCTTGAGCCGCTCACGGTTCTCTCTGAACTCTGTCAGCCCCACTGACCTCACAAGGTGTCTGTTGTGAAGAGAGGAAGGAAAAAAGAGTTTGTAAGCCACCCTGAGTCTTCCTACTGTCGAAAAAAGCAAGGTATAAATCCAAACTCTTCTGACTGGGGTGCTGTGTGGTTTCTGGGCTGTATGGCCGTGTTCTAGCAGCATTCTCTCCTGACGTTTCGCCTGCAGGAGAGAATGCTGCTAGAACACGGCCGCACAGCCTGGGGACCACACAGCACCCCAGTGATTCCGGCCGTGAAAGCCTTCGACAATACAGAAGCTGACTCCTCGCTTCCAGATGGTTGCGTGACTGAGTGCGAATCTTGGGGGGTGGGCGGGGTTAGAGGGAGCAGCGGGGGGAGGGGGGAGAGGGTGGTCAGAGGCTGCCATTTCCATTCTGGCAGGGCCGCGGTTTTGTTTTCGGTCCTGCCTCCCCCCCCCCCCCAGCCTTTTTCTGACCAGGCGCTGTTCTTTGATTGATGTTCCGCTGTTTTATTTTGTTTTGTGCATTTTAATGTAATTGCGGATGCATCTTGTTTATTGGGGTTCTTCTATGGTTATATATTGCGGCAGTGGTCATTGCCGAACTTGTGAACCGCCTCGAGCCCTTCGGGGGTGAGGCGGTCTATAAATGTAATCAATCAATCAATCAATAATGTGACCTCCCAGTGCCGAGGCTGTGCACGTTGTAATGCCACTTGCTTGGGGTTCATAGTAGGGGCAGCTGTGCCCTCTGGCCAATGGCTGTGGGTTTAGCCACGGCAGAAAATGGAATACAGAACAAGGGTGCCCAAAAGTTTGGGCAGCCCCGGATGGGCACCCTTCGGCTGAACGTGTGTGACTGGCCCAAAGCCCCCAGAGAGTTTCCGTGGCAGAGTGGGGCTGTAACGCCATTTCTCCCAGACCCTAGTCGGACACTCTAATCACTACACCTCACTGCCTCTCCAAATGTGGCCAGCTTACTCTCTAGGAGTGACTTTGAAACAGCAGCCTCTACCTTCGGGCAGGTGCACACAACCCGGGAGAATAGATTCAGATAGCCAAACGTATGCTTTGCAAACTTTTGACATGTTGGAATTGACAGGCAGGGAGGCTGGTGTAGCAGAGGACCATGTGGCAGATAGGAAGGCGCTCCAAAGGGTGATCACTCCTGCACAGAGGATGATCGGCTGCCCTCTCCCCTCCTTGGAAGAACTCTCTCATTCCCGAAGCCTAAAGAAAGCCCAACATATTCTGAGAGACCCGTCTCATCCAGCACACTCTCTTTTTGAACTGTTACCGTCCGGCAGACAATACAAGTCTATCAAAACTAGGACAAAGAGGCTTAGAGACAGCTTCTACTCTAGAGCGGTGGCGATGCTGAACTCTGCGGCTTCGTGTCGATGTGTTTGGGGCTGGGTAGGGATGGGTGGAGGAAGGGGAAAGTGAGGATGGGGTGTGAGTCTGAAATTGTGTGCATCGAGGAATGCTGCTGTAAATTTCGTTGTACGTGCACAATGACAATAAAATGCTTATGCTTATGCTTATTCCCCTGTGAAAGTAAGTGAACAGGCAGGAACTCAACCGGTGCAGCTTTTCTTGTGACTATGCCTCTCCCTTGCAAACAGTTTTTCAGATTTTGTAGATGAGTTTTCTCTTGTTGTGAAGCCCTGAAGCCAGAGAGGCGCGGCGGCTGGGGAACATCGCCTCTCTTAGACTATGTCTCCTAGACAAGGCTTCCCCTGGCCAACCTGCCACCAACCGAGGTTGCAAATGGTTTGGGAGGGACGTCCAGATTGCAAACAGCTGGTGTGGAGTCCTGCTGGTCTTGTACTTTTGCTCCCAGCTGCTAGAGCTTCCTTCCTGCGCTGCCAGCTGGGATTCATTCCCCCAGCTGGGCTGCTGCTACTTAGAAGTCAGGGGAGGGTTCCAGAGCCATCCAAAGGTTGTGCCTCAGCCACAGCATCGTGCTCTGCGCTGCGCCCCAAGTGGGCACCCAAAAGTCGGAGCAGGAGAGGCCTCCGTGCTCCCAGGAACAGGCTGAGCAGACAAGGCTGATGTCCTGTCGAAGACTTTCACAGCTGGAATCACTGGGGTGTTGTTGGGTTTCCGGGCTGTATGTCCGTGTTCCAATAGCGTTTTCTCCTGACATTCTCCTGACATTCTCCTGGATCCCCCCCTTTTTGGGGGGAGGGTTTTAAAAATGGGTTTACTGGACGCCTTTTATCGTATTAACCGCCGTTTTAAATGGAATTTTAGTAAGTTTTAATGATTATTTAAATGGAGGGAGCCTATGTAAGTTGTTGTTGTGTATTTGTATGGTTTGCTCCCCCATCTAGTATTGTGTTGATTGTGTTGTACACCGCCTGGAGCCCCTTGGGGACAGGGCGGTATAAAAAAATCTAAATAATAAATAAATAAAAGATTTGATTGTGTGTTCCTGCATTGCAGGGGGGTGGACTGGATGGCCATTGGGGTCTCTTCCAACTCTGTGATTCTATGATTCTAAATCCATCCGACAAAGTTTCTATGCAGAGACAGGTAATGTCTTTTGCCCTGTATGTCTTTTGCCCTGACCTGGTTGGCTCAGACTACTACCGTGTTTCCCCGGAAATAAGACAGTGCCTTATATTAATTTTTGCTCCCAAAGATGCGCTATGTTTTATTTTCAGGGGATGTCTTATTTTTCTGTGTTCCGTTCGTCGGGCATGCTTCCAAACAAAAACTTTGCTACGTCTTACTTTCGGGGGATGCCTTATATTTCGCACTTCAGCAAAACCTCTACTACGTCTTATTTTCTGGGAATGTCATATATTCGGGGAAACAGGGTAGTCCCTTCTCATCAGATCCCAGAAGTTGAGCAGGGTTGGTCCTGGTTTGTGCTTGGATGGGAGACCACCAAGGAAGTCCCGGGCCGCTCTGTGGAGGCAGGCAATGGCCATCTCTTGCCTTGGAAATTCTACAGGGTCTCCAGATTTGTGCTTTTCAGCACCCCAAATGACCATGAAATTTAAGAAGAGGAGGAGTTTGGATTTATATCCCCCCTTTCTCTCCTGCAGGAGACTCAAAGGGGCTGACAATCTCCTTGCCCTTCCCCCCTCACAACAAACACCCTGTCCCCCCCCCCCACCCCCCCCCCCCCCCACCCCCCCCCCCCCCCACCCCCCCCCCCCCCCACCCCCCCCCCCCCCCACCGCCCCCCCCCCCCACCCCCCCCCCCCCCCACCCCCCCCCCCCCCCACCCCCCCCCCCCCCCACCCCCCCCCCCCCCCACCCCCCCCCCCCCCCACCCCCCCCCCCCCCCACCCCCCCCCCCCCCCACCCCCCCCCCCCCCCACCCCCCCCCCCCCCCACCCCCCCCCCCCCCCACCCCCCCCCCCCCCCACCCCCCCCCCCCCCCACCCCCCCCCCCCCCCACCCCCCCCCCCCCCCACCCCCCCCCCCCCCCACCCCCCCCCCCCCCCACCCCCCCCCCCCCCCACCCCCCCCCCCCCCCACCCCCCCCCCCCCCCACCCCCCCCCCCCCCCACCCCCCCCCCCCCCCACCCCCCCCCCCCCCCACCCCCCCCCCCCCCCACCCCCCCCCCCCCCCACCCCCCCCCCCCCCCACCCCCCCCCCCCCCCACCCCCCCCCCCCCCCACCCCCCCCCCCCCCCACCCCCCCCCCCCCCCACCCCCCCCCCCCCCCACCCCCCCCCCCCCCCACCCCCCCCCCCCCCCACCCCCCCCCCCCCCCACCCCCCCCCCCCCCCACCCCCCCCCCCCCCCACCCCCCCCCCCCCCCACCCCCCCCCCCCCCCACCCCCCCCCCCCCCCACCCCCCCCCCCCCCCACCCCCCCCCCCCCCCACCCCCCCCCCCCCCCACCCCCCCCCCCCCCCACCCCCCCCCCCCCCCACCCCCCCCCCCCCCCACCCCCCCCCCCCCCCACCCCCCCCCCCCCCCACCCCCCCCCCCCCCCACCCCCCCCCCCCCCCACCCCCCCCCCCCCCCACCCCCCCCCCCCCCCACCCCCCCCCCCCCCCACCCCCCCCCCCCCCCACCCCCCCCCCCCCCCACCCCCCCCCCCCCCCACCCCCCCCCCCCCCCACCCCCCCCCCCCCCCACCCCCCCCCCCCCCCACCCCCCCCCCCCCCCACCCCCCCCCCCCCCCACCCCCCCCCCCCCCCACCCCCCCCCCCCCCCACCCCCCCCCCCCCCCACCCCCCCCCCCCCCCACCCCCCCCCCCCCCCACCCCCCCCCCCCCCCACCCCCCCCCCCCCCCACCCCCCCCCCCCCCCACCCCCCCCCCCCCCCACCCCCCCCCCCCCCCACCCCCCCCCCCCCCCACCCCCCCCCCCCCCCACCCCCCCCCCCCCCCACCCCCCCCCCCCCCCACCCCCCCCCCCCCCCACCCCCCCCCCCCCCCACCCCCCCCCCCCCCCACCCCCCCCCCCCCCCACCCCCCCCCCCCCCCACCCCCCCCCCCCCCCACCCCCCCCCCCCCCCACCCCCCCCCCCCCCCACCCCCCCCCCCCCCCACCCCCCCCCCCCCCCACCCCCCCCCCCCCCCACCCCCCCCCCCCCCCACCCCCCCCCCCCCCCACCCCCCCCCCCCCCCACCCCCCCCCCCCCCCACCCCCCCCCCCCCCCACCCCCCCCCCCCCCCACCCCCCCCCCCCCCCACCCCCCCCCCCCCCCACCCCCCCCCCCCCCCACCCCCCCCCCCCCCCACCCCCCCCCCCCCCCACCCCCCCCCCCCCCCACCCCCCCCCCCCCCCACCCCCCCCCCCCCCCACCCCCCCCCCCCCCCACCCCCCCCCCCCCCCACCCCCCCCCCCCCCCACCCCCCCCCCCCCCCACCCCCCCCCCCCCCCACCCCCCCCCCCCCCCACCCCCCCCCCCCCCCACCCCCCCCCCCCCCCACCCCCCCCCCCCCCCACCCCCCCCCCCCCCCACCCCCCCCCCCCCCCACCCCCCCCCCCCCCCACCCCCCCCCCCCCCCACCCCCCCCCCCCCCCACCCCCCCCCCCCCCCACCCCCCCCCCCCCCCACCCCCCCCCCCCCCCACCCCCCCCCCCCCCCACCCCCCCCCCCCCCCACCCCCCCCCCCCCCCACCCCCCCCCCCCCCCACCCCCCCCCCCCCCCACCCCCCCCCCCCCCCACCCCCCCCCCCCCCCACCCCCCCCCCCCCCCACCCCCCCCCCCCCCCACCCCCCCCCCCCCCCACCCCCCCCCCCCCCCACCCCCCCCCCCCCCCACCCCCCCCCCCCCCCACCCCCCCCCCCCCCCACCCCCCCCCCCCCCCACCCCCCCCCCCCCCCACCCCCCCCCCCCCCCACCCCCCCCCCCCCCCACCCCCCCCCCCCCCCACCCCCCCCCCCCCCCACCCCCCCCCCCCCCCACCCCCCCCCCCCCCCACCCCCCCCCCCCCCCACCCCCCCCCCCCCCCACCCCCCCCCCCCCCCACCCCCCCCCCCCCCCACCCCCCCCCCCCCCCACCCCCCCCCCCCCCCACCCCCCCCCCCCCCCACCCCCCCCCCCCCCCACCCCCCCCCCCCCCCACCCCCCCCCCCCCCCACCCCCCCCCCCCCCCACCCCCCCCCCCCCCCACCCCCCCCCCCCCCCACCCCCCCCCCCCCCCACCCCCCCCCCCCCCCACCCCCCCCCCCCCCCACCCCCCCCCCCCCCCACCCCCCCCCCCCCCCACCCCCCCCCCCCCCCACCCCCCCCCCCCCCCACCCCCCCCCCCCCCCACCCCCCCCCCCCCCCACCCCCCCCCCCCCCCACCCCCCCCCCCCCCCACCCCCCCCCCCCCCCACCCCCCCCCCCCCCCACCCCCCCCCCCCCCCACCCCCCCCCCCCCCCACCCCCCCCCCCCCCCACCCCCCCCCCCCCCCACCCCCCCCCCCCCCCACCCCCCCCCCCCCCCACCCCCCCCCCCCCCCACCCCCCCCCCCCCCCACCCCCCCCCCCCCCCACCCCCCCCCCCCCCCACCCCCCCCCCCCCCCACCCCCCCCCCCCCCCACCCCCCCCCCCCCCCACCCCCCCCCCCCCCCACCCCCCCCCCCCCCCACCCCCCCCCCCCCCCACCCCCCCCCCCCCCCACCCCCCCCCCCCCCCACCCCCCCCCCCCCCCACCCCCCCCCCCCCCCACCCCCCCCCCCCCCCACCCCCCCCCCCCCCCACCCCCCCCCCCCCCCACCCCCCCCCCCCCCCACCCCCCCCCCCCCCCACCCCCCCCCCCCCCCACCCCCCCCCCCCCCCACCCCCCCCCCCCCCCACCCCCCCCCCCCCCCACCCCCCCCCCCCCCCACCCCCCCCCCCCCCCACCCCCCCCCCCCCCCACCCCCCCCCCCCCCCACCCCCCCCCCCCCCCACCCCCCCCCCCCCCCACCCCCCCCCCCCCCCACCCCCCCCCCCCCCCACCCCCCCCCCCCCCCACCCCCCCCCCCCCCCACCCCCCCCCCCCCCCACCCCCCCCCCCCCCCACCCCCCCCCCCCCCCACCCCCCCCCCCCCCCACCCCCCCCCCCCCCCACCCCCCCCCCCCCCCACCCCCCCCCCCCCCCACCCCCCCCCCCCCCCACCCCCCCCCCCCCCCACCCCCCCCCCCCCCCACCCCCCCCCCCCCCCACCCCCCCCCCCCCCCACCCCCCCCCCCCCCCACCCCCCCCCCCCCCCACCCCCCCCCCCCCCCACCCCCCCCCCCCCCCACCCCCCCCCCCCCCCACCCCCCCCCCCCCCCACCCCCCCCCCCCCCCACCCCCCCCCCCCCCCACCCCCCCCCCCCCCCACCCCCCCCCCCCCCCACCCCCCCCCCCCCCCACCCCCCCCCCCCCCCACCCCCCCCCCCCCCCACCCCCCCCCCCCCCCACCCCCCCCCCCCCCCACCCCCCCCCCCCCCCACCCCCCCCCCCCCCCACCCCCCCCCCCCCCCACCCCCCCCCCCCCCCACCCCCCCCCCCCCCCACCCCCCCCCCCCCCCACCCCCCCCCCCCCCCACCCCCCCCCCCCCCCACCCCCCCCCCCCCCCACCCCCCCCCCCCCCCACCCCCCCCCCCCCCCACCCCCCCCCCCCCCCACCCCCCCCCCCCCCCACCCCCCCCCCCCCCCACCCCCCCCCCCCCCCACCCCCCCCCCCCCCCACCCCCCCCCCCCCCCACCCCCCCCCCCCCCCACCCCCCCCCCCCCCCACCCCCCCCCCCCCCCACCCCCCCCCCCCCCCACCCCCCCCCCCCCCCACCCCCCCCCCCCCCCACCCCCCCCCCCCCCCACCCCCCCCCCCCCCCACCCCCCCCCCCCCCCACCCCCCCCCCCCCCCACCCCCCCCCCCCCCCACCCCCCCCCCCCCCCACCCCCCCCCCCCCCCACCCCCCCCCCCCCCCACCCCCCCCCCCCCCCACCCCCCCCCCCCCCCACCCCCCCCCCCCCCCACCCCCCCCCCCCCCCACCCCCCCCCCCCCCCACCCCCCCCCCCCCCCACCCCCCCCCCCCCCCACCCCCCCCCCCCCCCACCCCCCCCCCCCCCCACCCCCCCCCCCCCCCACCCCCCCCCCCCCCCACCCCCCCCCCCCCCCACCCCCCCCCCCCCCCACCCCCCCCCCCCCCCACCCCCCCCCCCCCCCACCCCCCCCCCCCCCCACCCCCCCCCCCCCCCACCCCCCCCCCCCCCCACCCCCCCCCCCCCCCACCCCCCCCCCCCCCCACCCCCCCCCCCCCCCACCCCCCCCCCCCCCCACCCCCCCCCCCCCCCACCCCCCCCCCCCCCCACCCCCCCCCCCCCCCACCCCCCCCCCCCCCCACCCCCCCCCCCCCCCACCCCCCCCCCCCCCCACCCCCCCCCCCCCCCACCCCCCCCCCCCCCCACCCCCCCCCCCCCCCACCCCCCCCCCCCCCCACCCCCCCCCCCCCCCACCCCCCCCCCCCCCCACCCCCCCCCCCCCCCACCCCCCCCCCCCCCCACCCCCCCCCCCCCCCACCCCCCCCCCCCCCCACCCCCCCCCCCCCCCACCCCCCCCCCCCCCCACCCCCCCCCCCCCCCACCCCCCCCCCCCCCCACCCCCCCCCCCCCCCACCCCCCCCCCCCCCCACCCCCCCCCCCCCCCACCCCCCCCCCCCCCCACCCCCCCCCCCCCCCACCCCCCCCCCCCCCCACCCCCCCCCCCCCCCACCCCCCCCCCCCCCCACCCCCCCCCCCCCCCACCCCCCCCCCCCCCCACCCCCCCCCCCCCCCACCCCCCCCCCCCCCCACCCCCCCCCCCCCCCACCCCCCCCCCCCCCCACCCCCCCCCCCCCCCACCCCCCCCCCCCCCCACCCCCCCCCCCCCCCACCCCCCCCCCCCCCCACCCCCCCCCCCCCCCACCCCCCCCCCCCCCCACCCCCCCCCCCCCCCACCCCCCCCCCCCCCCACCCCCCCCCCCCCCCACCCCCCCCCCCCCCCACCCCCCCCCCCCCCCACCCCCCCCCCCCCCCACCCCCCCCCCCCCCCACCCCCCCCCCCCCCCACCCCCCCCCCCCCCCACCCCCCCCCCCCCCCACCCCCCCCCCCCCCCACCCCCCCCCCCCCCCACCCCCCCCCCCCCCCACCCCCCCCCCCCCCCACCCCCCCCCCCCCCCACCCCCCCCCCCCCCCACCCCCCCCCCCCCCCACCCCCCCCCCCCCCCACCCCCCCCCCCCCCCACCCCCCCCCCCCCCCACCCCCCCCCCCCCCCACCCCCCCCCCCCCCCACCCCCCCCCCCCCCCACCCCCCCCCCCCCCCACCCCCCCCCCCCCCCACCCCCCCCCCCCCCCACCCCCCCCCCCCCCCACCCCCCCCCCCCCCCACCCCCCCCCCCCCCCACCCCCCCCCCCCCCCACCCCCCCCCCCCCCCACCCCCCCCCCCCCCCACCCCCCCCCCCCCCCACCCCCCCCCCCCCCCACCCCCCCCCCCCCCCACCCCCCCCCCCCCCCACCCCCCCCCCCCCCCACCCCCCCCCCCCCCCACCCCCCCCCCCCCCCACCCCCCCCCCCCCCCACCCCCCCCCCCCCCCACCCCCCCCCCCCCCCACCCCCCCCCCCCCCCACCCCCCCCCCCCCCCACCCCCCCCCCCCCCCACCCCCCCCCCCCCCCACCCCCCCCCCCCCCCACCCCCCCCCCCCCCCACCCCCCCCCCCCCCCACCCCCCCCCCCCCCCACCCCCCCCCCCCCCCACCCCCCCCCCCCCCCACCCCCCCCCCCCCCCACCCCCCCCCCCCCCCACCCCCCCCCCCCCCCACCCCCCCCCCCCCCCACCCCCCCCCCCCCCCACCCCCCCCCCCCCCCACCCCCCCCCCCCCCCACCCCCCCCCCCCCCCACCCCCCCCCCCCCCCACCCCCCCCCCCCCCCACCCCCCCCCCCCCCCACCCCCCCCCCCCCCCACCCCCCCCCCCCCCCACCCCCCCCCCCCCCCACCCCCCCCCCCCCCCACCCCCCCCCCCCCCCACCCCCCCCCCCCCCCACCCCCCCCCCCCCCCACCCCCCCCCCCCCCCACCCCCCCCCCCCCCCACCCCCCCCCCCCCCCACCCCCCCCCCCCCCCACCCCCCCCCCCCCCCACCCCCCCCCCCCCCCACCCCCCCCCCCCCCCACCCCCCCCCCCCCCCACCCCCCCCCCCCCCCACCCCCCCCCCCCCCCACCCCCCCCCCCCCCCACCCCCCCCCCCCCCCACCCCCCCCCCCCCCCACCCCCCCCCCCCCCCACCCCCCCCCCCCCCCACCCCCCCCCCCCCCCACCCCCCCCCCCCCCCACCCCCCCCCCCCCCCACCCCCCCCCCCCCCCACCCCCCCCCCCCCCCACCCCCCCCCCCCCCCACCCCCCCCCCCCCCCACCCCCCCCCCCCCCCACCCCCCCCCCCCCCCACCCCCCCCCCCCCCCACCCCCCCCCCCCCCCACCCCCCCCCCCCCCCACCCCCCCCCCCCCCCACCCCCCCCCCCCCCCACCCCCCCCCCCCCCCACCCCCCCCCCCCCCCACCCCCCCCCCCCCCCACCCCCCCCCCCCCCCACCCCCCCCCCCCCCCACCCCCCCCCCCCCCCACCCCCCCCCCCCCCCACCCCCCCCCCCCCCCACCCCCCCCCCCCCCCACCCCCCCCCCCCCCCACCCCCCCCCCCCCCCACCCCCCCCCCCCCCCACCCCCCCCCCCCCCCACCCCCCCCCCCCCCCACCCCCCCCCCCCCCCACCCCCCCCCCCCCCCACCCCCCCCCCCCCCCACCCCCCCCCCCCCCCACCCCCCCCCCCCCCCACCCCCCCCCCCCCCCACCCCCCCCCCCCCCCACCCCCCCCCCCCCCCACCCCCCCCCCCCCCCACCCCCCCCCCCCCCCACCCCCCCCCCCCCCCACCCCCCCCCCCCCCCACCCCCCCCCCCCCCCACCCCCCCCCCCCCCCACCCCCCCCCCCCCCCACCCCCCCCCCCCCCCACCCCCCCCCCCCCCCACCCCCCCCCCCCCCCACCCCCCCCCCCCCCCACCCCCCCCCCCCCCCACCCCCCCCCCCCCCCACCCCCCCCCCCCCCCACCCCCCCCCCCCCCCACCCCCCCCCCCCCCCACCCCCCCCCCCCCCCACCCCCCCCCCCCCCCACCCCCCCCCCCCCCCACCCCCCCCCCCCCCCACCCCCCCCCCCCCCCACCCCCCCCCCCCCCCACCCCCCCCCCCCCCCACCCCCCCCCCCCCCCACCCCCCCCCCCCCCCACCCCCCCCCCCCCCCACCCCCCCCCCCCCCCACCCCCCCCCCCCCCCACCCCCCCCCCCCCCCACCCCCCCCCCCCCCCACCCCCCCCCCCCCCCACCCCCCCCCCCCCCCACCCCCCCCCCCCCCCACCCCCCCCCCCCCCCACCCCCCCCCCCCCCCACCCCCCCCCCCCCCCACCCCCCCCCCCCCCCACCCCCCCCCCCCCCCACCCCCCCCCCCCCCCACCCCCCCCCCCCCCCACCCCCCCCCCCCCCCACCCCCCCCCCCCCCCACCCCCCCCCCCCCCCACCCCCCCCCCCCCCCACCCCCCCCCCCCCCCACCCCCCCCCCCCCCCACCCCCCCCCCCCCCCACCCCCCCCCCCCCCCACCCCCCCCCCCCCCCACCCCCCCCCCCCCCCACCCCCCCCCCCCCCCACCCCCCCCCCCCCCCACCCCCCCCCCCCCCCACCCCCCCCCCCCCCCACCCCCCCCCCCCCCCACCCCCCCCCCCCCCCACCCCCCCCCCCCCCCACCCCCCCCCCCCCCCACCCCCCCCCCCCCCCACCCCCCCCCCCCCCCACCCCCCCCCCCCCCCACCCCCCCCCCCCCCCACCCCCCCCCCCCCCCACCCCCCCCCCCCCCCACCCCCCCCCCCCCCCACCCCCCCCCCCCCCCACCCCCCCCCCCCCCCACCCCCCCCCCCCCCCACCCCCCCCCCCCCCCACCCCCCCCCCCCCCCACCCCCCCCCCCCCCCACCCCCCCCCCCCCCCACCCCCCCCCCCCCCCACCCCCCCCCCCCCCCACCCCCCCCCCCCCCCACCCCCCCCCCCCCCCACCCCCCCCCCCCCCCACCCCCCCCCCCCCCCACCCCCCCCCCCCCCCACCCCCCCCCCCCCCCACCCCCCCCCCCCCCCACCCCCCCCCCCCCCCACCCCCCCCCCCCCCCACCCCCCCCCCCCCCCACCCCCCCCCCCCCCCACCCCCCCCCCCCCCCACCCCCCCCCCCCCCCACCCCCCCCCCCCCCCACCCCCCCCCCCCCCCACCCCCCCCCCCCCCCACCCCCCCCCCCCCCCACCCCCCCCCCCCCCCACCCCCCCCCCCCCCCACCCCCCCCCCCCCCCACCCCCCCCCCCCCCCACCCCCCCCCCCCCCCACCCCCCCCCCCCCCCACCCCCCCCCCCCCCCACCCCCCCCCCCCCCCACCCCCCCCCCCCCCCACCCCCCCCCCCCCCCACCCCCCCCCCCCCCCACCCCCCCCCCCCCCCACCCCCCCCCCCCCCCACCCCCCCCCCCCCCCACCCCCCCCCCCCCCCACCCCCCCCCCCCCCCACCCCCCCCCCCCCCCACCCCCCCCCCCCCCCACCCCCCCCCCCCCCCACCCCCCCCCCCCCCCACCCCCCCCCCCCCCCACCCCCCCCCCCCCCCACCCCCCCCCCCCCCCACCCCCCCCCCCCCCCACCCCCCCCCCCCCCCACCCCCCCCCCCCCCCACCCCCCCCCCCCCCCACCCCCCCCCCCCCCCACCCCCCCCCCCCCCCACCCCCCCCCCCCCCCACCCCCCCCCCCCCCCACCCCCCCCCCCCCCCACCCCCCCCCCCCCCCACCCCCCCCCCCCCCCACCCCCCCCCCCCCCCACCCCCCCCCCCCCCCACCCCCCCCCCCCCCCACCCCCCCCCCCCCCCACCCCCCCCCCCCCCCACCCCCCCCCCCCCCCACCCCCCCCCCCCCCCACCCCCCCCCCCCCCCACCCCCCCCCCCCCCCACCCCCCCCCCCCCCCACCCCCCCCCCCCCCCACCCCCCCCCCCCCCCACCCCCCCCCCCCCCCACCCCCCCCCCCCCCCACCCCCCCCCCCCCCCACCCCCCCCCCCCCCCACCCCCCCCCCCCCCCACCCCCCCCCCCCCCCACCCCCCCCCCCCCCCACCCCCCCCCCCCCCCACCCCCCCCCCCCCCCACCCCCCCCCCCCCCCACCCCCCCCCCCCCCCACCCCCCCCCCCCCCCACCCCCCCCCCCCCCCACCCCCCCCCCCCCCCACCCCCCCCCCCCCCCACCCCCCCCCCCCCCCACCCCCCCCCCCCCCCACCCCCCCCCCCCCCCACCCCCCCCCCCCCCCACCCCCCCCCCCCCCCACCCCCCCCCCCCCCCACCCCCCCCCCCCCCCACCCCCCCCCCCCCCCACCCCCCCCCCCCCCCACCCCCCCCCCCCCCCACCCCCCCCCCCCCCCACCCCCCCCCCCCCCCACCCCCCCCCCCCCCCACCCCCCCCCCCCCCCACCCCCCCCCCCCCCCACCCCCCCCCCCCCCCACCCCCCCCCCCCCCCACCCCCCCCCCCCCCCACCCCCCCCCCCCCCCACCCCCCCCCCCCCCCACCCCCCCCCCCCCCCACCCCCCCCCCCCCCCACCCCCCCCCCCCCCCACCCCCCCCCCCCCCCACCCCCCCCCCCCCCCACCCCCCCCCCCCCCCACCCCCCCCCCCCCCCACCCCCCCCCCCCCCCACCCCCCCCCCCCCCCACCCCCCCCCCCCCCCACCCCCCCCCCCCCCCACCCCCCCCCCCCCCCACCCCCCCCCCCCCCCACCCCCCCCCCCCCCCACCCCCCCCCCCCCCCACCCCCCCCCCCCCCCACCCCCCCCCCCCCCCACCCCCCCCCCCCCCCACCCCCCCCCCCCCCCACCCCCCCCCCCCCCCACCCCCCCCCCCCCCCACCCCCCCCCCCCCCCACCCCCCCCCCCCCCCACCCCCCCCCCCCCCCACCCCCCCCCCCCCCCACCCCCCCCCCCCCCCACCCCCCCCCCCCCCCACCCCCCCCCCCCCCCACCCCCCCCCCCCCCCACCCCCCCCCCCCCCCACCCCCCCCCCCCCCCACCCCCCCCCCCCCCCACCCCCCCCCCCCCCCACCCCCCCCCCCCCCCACCCCCCCCCCCCCCCACCCCCCCCCCCCCCCACCCCCCCCCCCCCCCACCCCCCCCCCCCCCCACCCCCCCCCCCCCCCACCCCCCCCCCCCCCCACCCCCCCCCCCCCCCACCCCCCCCCCCCCCCACCCCCCCCCCCCCCCACCCCCCCCCCCCCCCACCCCCCCCCCCCCCCACCCCCCCCCCCCCCCACCCCCCCCCCCCCCCACCCCCCCCCCCCCCCACCCCCCCCCCCCCCCACCCCCCCCCCCCCCCACCCCCCCCCCCCCCCACCCCCCCCCCCCCCCACCCCCCCCCCCCCCCACCCCCCCCCCCCCCCACCCCCCCCCCCCCCCACCCCCCCCCCCCCCCACCCCCCCCCCCCCCCACCCCCCCCCCCCCCCACCCCCCCCCCCCCCCACCCCCCCCCCCCCCCACCCCCCCCCCCCCCCACCCCCCCCCCCCCCCACCCCCCCCCCCCCCCACCCCCCCCCCCCCCCACCCCCCCCCCCCCCCACCCCCCCCCCCCCCCACCCCCCCCCCCCCCCACCCCCCCCCCCCCCCACCCCCCCCCCCCCCCACCCCCCCCCCCCCCCACCCCCCCCCCCCCCCACCCCCCCCCCCCCCCACCCCCCCCCCCCCCCACCCCCCCCCCCCCCCACCCCCCCCCCCCCCCACCCCCCCCCCCCCCCACCCCCCCCCCCCCCCACCCCCCCCCCCCCCCACCCCCCCCCCCCCCCACCCCCCCCCCCCCCCACCCCCCCCCCCCCCCACCCCCCCCCCCCCCCACCCCCCCCCCCCCCCACCCCCCCCCCCCCCCACCCCCCCCCCCCCCCACCCCCCCCCCCCCCCACCCCCCCCCCCCCCCACCCCCCCCCCCCCCCACCCCCCCCCCCCCCCACCCCCCCCCCCCCCCACCCCCCCCCCCCCCCACCCCCCCCCCCCCCCACCCCCCCCCCCCCCCACCCCCCCCCCCCCCCACCCCCCCCCCCCCCCACCCCCCCCCCCCCCCACCCCCCCCCCCCCCCACCCCCCCCCCCCCCCACCCCCCCCCCCCCCCACCCCCCCCCCCCCCCACCCCCCCCCCCCCCCACCCCCCCCCCCCCCCACCCCCCCCCCCCCCCACCCCCCCCCCCCCCCACCCCCCCCCCCCCCCACCCCCCCCCCCCCCCACCCCCCCCCCCCCCCACCCCCCCCCCCCCCCACCCCCCCCCCCCCCCACCCCCCCCCCCCCCCACCCCCCCCCCCCCCCACCCCCCCCCCCCCCCACCCCCCCCCCCCCCCACCCCCCCCCCCCCCCACCCCCCCCCCCCCCCACCCCCCCCCCCCCCCACCCCCCCCCCCCCCCACCCCCCCCCCCCCCCACCCCCCCCCCCCCCCACCCCCCCCCCCCCCCACCCCCCCCCCCCCCCACCCCCCCCCCCCCCCACCCCCCCCCCCCCCCACCCCCCCCCCCCCCCACCCCCCCCCCCCCCCACCCCCCCCCCCCCCCACCCCCCCCCCCCCCCACCCCCCCCCCCCCCCACCCCCCCCCCCCCCCACCCCCCCCCCCCCCCACCCCCCCCCCCCCCCACCCCCCCCCCCCCCCACCCCCCCCCCCCCCCACCCCCCCCCCCCCCCACCCCCCCCCCCCCCCACCCCCCCCCCCCCCCACCCCCCCCCCCCCCCACCCCCCCCCCCCCCCACCCCCCCCCCCCCCCACCCCCCCCCCCCCCCACCCCCCCCCCCCCCCACCCCCCCCCCCCCCCACCCCCCCCCCCCCCCACCCCCCCCCCCCCCCACCCCCCCCCCCCCCCACCCCCCCCCCCCCCCACCCCCCCCCCCCCCCACCCCCCCCCCCCCCCACCCCCCCCCCCCCCCACCCCCCCCCCCCCCCACCCCCCCCCCCCCCCACCCCCCCCCCCCCCCACCCCCCCCCCCCCCCACCCCCCCCCCCCCCCACCCCCCCCCCCCCCCACCCCCCCCCCCCCCCACCCCCCCCCCCCCCCACCCCCCCCCCCCCCCACCCCCCCCCCCCCCCACCCCCCCCCCCCCCCACCCCCCCCCCCCCCCACCCCCCCCCCCCCCCACCCCCCCCCCCCCCCACCCCCCCCCCCCCCCACCCCCCCCCCCCCCCACCCCCCCCCCCCCCCACCCCCCCCCCCCCCCACCCCCCCCCCCCCCCACCCCCCCCCCCCCCCACCCCCCCCCCCCCCCACCCCCCCCCCCCCCCACCCCCCCCCCCCCCCACCCCCCCCCCCCCCCACCCCCCCCCCCCCCCACCCCCCCCCCCCCCCACCCCCCCCCCCCCCCACCCCCCCCCCCCCCCACCCCCCCCCCCCCCCACCCCCCCCCCCCCCCACCCCCCCCCCCCCCCACCCCCCCCCCCCCCCACCCCCCCCCCCCCCCACCCCCCCCCCCCCCCACCCCCCCCCCCCCCCACCCCCCCCCCCCCCCACCCCCCCCCCCCCCCACCCCCCCCCCCCCCCACCCCCCCCCCCCCCCACCCCCCCCCCCCCCCACCCCCCCCCCCCCCCACCCCCCCCCCCCCCCACCCCCCCCCCCCCCCACCCCCCCCCCCCCCCACCCCCCCCCCCCCCCACCCCCCCCCCCCCCCACCCCCCCCCCCCCCCACCCCCCCCCCCCCCCACCCCCCCCCCCCCCCACCCCCCCCCCCCCCCACCCCCCCCCCCCCCCACCCCCCCCCCCCCCCACCCCCCCCCCCCCCCACCCCCCCCCCCCCCCACCCCCCCCCCCCCCCACCCCCCCCCCCCCCCACCCCCCCCCCCCCCCACCCCCCCCCCCCCCCACCCCCCCCCCCCCCCACCCCCCCCCCCCCCCACCCCCCCCCCCCCCCACCCCCCCCCCCCCCCACCCCCCCCCCCCCCCACCCCCCCCCCCCCCCACCCCCCCCCCCCCCCACCCCCCCCCCCCCCCACCCCCCCCCCCCCCCACCCCCCCCCCCCCCCACCCCCCCCCCCCCCCACCCCCCCCCCCCCCCACCCCCCCCCCCCCCCACCCCCCCCCCCCCCCACCCCCCCCCCCCCCCACCCCCCCCCCCCCCCACCCCCCCCCCCCCCCACCCCCCCCCCCCCCCACCCCCCCCCCCCCCCACCCCCCCCCCCCCCCACCCCCCCCCCCCCCCACCCCCCCCCCCCCCCACCCCCCCCCCCCCCCACCCCCCCCCCCCCCCACCCCCCCCCCCCCCCACCCCCCCCCCCCCCCACCCCCCCCCCCCCCCACCCCCCCCCCCCCCCACCCCCCCCCCCCCCCACCCCCCCCCCCCCCCACCCCCCCCCCCCCCCACCCCCCCCCCCCCCCACCCCCCCCCCCCCCCACCCCCCCCCCCCCCCACCCCCCCCCCCCCCCACCCCCCCCCCCCCCCACCCCCCCCCCCCCCCACCCCCCCCCCCCCCCACCCCCCCCCCCCCCCACCCCCCCCCCCCCCCACCCCCCCCCCCCCCCACCCCCCCCCCCCCCCACCCCCCCCCCCCCCCACCCCCCCCCCCCCCCACCCCCCCCCCCCCCCACCCCCCCCCCCCCCCACCCCCCCCCCCCCCCACCCCCCCCCCCCCCCACCCCCCCCCCCCCCCACCCCCCCCCCCCCCCACCCCCCCCCCCCCCCACCCCCCCCCCCCCCCACCCCCCCCCCCCCCCACCCCCCCCCCCCCCCACCCCCCCCCCCCCCCACCCCCCCCCCCCCCCACCCCCCCCCCCCCCCACCCCCCCCCCCCCCCACCCCCCCCCCCCCCCACCCCCCCCCCCCCCCACCCCCCCCCCCCCCCACCCCCCCCCCCCCCCACCCCCCCCCCCCCCCACCCCCCCCCCCCCCCACCCCCCCCCCCCCCCACCCCCCCCCCCCCCCACCCCCCCCCCCCCCCACCCCCCCCCCCCCCCACCCCCCCCCCCCCCCACCCCCCCCCCCCCCCACCCCCCCCCCCCCCCACCCCCCCCCCCCCCCACCCCCCCCCCCCCCCACCCCCCCCCCCCCCCACCCCCCCCCCCCCCCACCCCCCCCCCCCCCCACCCCCCCCCCCCCCCACCCCCCCCCCCCCCCACCCCCCCCCCCCCCCACCCCCCCCCCCCCCCACCCCCCCCCCCCCCCACCCCCCCCCCCCCCCACCCCCCCCCCCCCCCACCCCCCCCCCCCCCCACCCCCCCCCCCCCCCACCCCCCCCCCCCCCCACCCCCCCCCCCCCCCACCCCCCCCCCCCCCCACCCCCCCCCCCCCCCACCCCCCCCCCCCCCCACCCCCCCCCCCCCCCACCCCCCCCCCCCCCCACCCCCCCCCCCCCCCACCCCCCCCCCCCCCCACCCCCCCCCCCCCCCACCCCCCCCCCCCCCCACCCCCCCCCCCCCCCACCCCCCCCCCCCCCCACCCCCCCCCCCCCCCACCCCCCCCCCCCCCCACCCCCCCCCCCCCCCACCCCCCCCCCCCCCCACCCCCCCCCCCCCCCACCCCCCCCCCCCCCCACCCCCCCCCCCCCCCACCCCCCCCCCCCCCCACCCCCCCCCCCCCCCACCCCCCCCCCCACCACCCCCCCCCCCCCCCCACCCCCCCCCCCACCCCTTTGAGTCTCCTGCAGGAGAGAAAGGGGGGATATAAATCCAAACTCCTACTCCTCCTCCTCCTCCTCCTCCTCTTCTTCTTCTTCTTCTTCTTAAACCAGGATCACGGAAGGCTTTTCCTGTTGAATTGCTGCCTCTTTCACAGCTCTTAAAAGCTGCCAGGCCGAAAGGGGAACTGTATTTGAAGCGTTTATTTCACGGGGAGAGAAAGATGCTCTGGGATCTCTTAGGGGTGTTCTGGGAAAACCTGTTTCCTGCAGACCCCCAACAAGAACGGCTGCTGCCCTAACTACTTGAGACATTGAGGGGGGGTTTGGAGGGTGGGGGGGTTATTTCATTGATGCTTAAGTATCTTTTCTATGAGGAAAGGCTGAAGAATTTAGAAAACAGGAGATGGGGAGGCGTGACACAGGTTTCTAAAATTACGCACGGGGCAGAGAAAGTTGACCGGGTCTCCTCCCGTCCCAAAATACTAGCCCTCGAGGGCATCAGCCTATGGGCTGTAGATGCAGGACAGACAAAAGGAAATACTTCTTTACACAGTGGGTGATTAGAATGTGGAATCGGCTGTCCTGGGCTGCCAGAGGATCATGGCTGGAGGCGACTCCTAAGTAGCCACTAGCCGTGGAGGCTTCAGAGGTAGCCAATCCCAGAAACTCAGAGCTAGGAGGCCACACTGGGGAAGCCCTCAGCTTCAGGGCCATTCTGAAGCAATCTCTCTGTCATAGCCCACACTTAATACCGCACCCCTCTAGAATGCCTTGAAAAGTTGCAGAGAGTCCTGGGGAGTATTTATTAGAGCCAGTGTGGTGTAGTAGTTAGAACAGAGGTATCCAACTCTGGCACTTCAGATGTTCACGGACTACAATTCCAATTGGCCATGGCAGCAGGGGCTGATGGGAACTGTAGTCCATGAACATCTGAAGCATCAGAGTTGGACACCCCTAAGTTACAGTGTTAGGACTACGATCTGGTCTGAACCTCCATTCTGCCACAGAAATGCAGCCAATGACCTCTAGTCAGCCTAACCAATTTATCAGCCCACAAAAGAGTTCAGGGAGGTGTAAGTGGTCTCCTCCTTGTTCAGTCCTCACAGCATCCTTATGAGGTAGGTTAGGCTGAGACTGACTATGCACATAAATACGCACTTGCTTCTTTTATGCTCTCGTGTTGGATTTTTGTGCCATCTGTTGCATTTGTTTTAAATTTAGATTTTACAATGTTTTCATGTTTCTATTTATTATATGTTGTAGTGAATGTTGTTCACCGCCCGGAGCCCTTCGGGGATCGGGTGGTATACAAATTAAATAAATAATAATAATAATAATAATATATTTATTGTGTGTGTTTTTATTGTAAGCCACCTTGAGTCGCTAGAGATATGGCAGAAGATATACAAACAAACAAACACACACACACACACACACACACTTTATGCATTTATTTACCATCTTAATTCTGGTTCCATCTATGTTACCCTCCTAGAGAGGAGTCTGGCCTCTCCTTCTTTTCTTTGGGGAGATTTTAACGGACTAGGTTATAAGACGCCTTATTGTTATGTTAACCGCTGTTTTAATAGATTTTAATGGATTTTAGTTATTGTATTGGTTGTTGTGTGATCACCATTGTAGACCCTTATTTATTTGTGTATATATATATTGATCTTGTGCACCGCCCAGAGCCCCTTGGGGATGGGGCGGTTTATAAATCAAATAAATAAATAAATAAAATACACACACACACACACACACACACACACACACACACGAACAACGGTCACCTGGAGAGCTGGGAATTTGAACCCAGGTCTCCCAGCTTCCTAAGCCAACATTTTAGCCGGGCTTCCGCTCACCCCTGGCTTTTGTGCCCAAGAAGATCTGCGGGCTGCCCTGAGCCAGTTGGAATGCAGGCTTGGCTCCCTGAAAAAGACTTCAAGTTTCCCTTGGATGCAAGGAGGACACAGTGGCGCGGGGGGGGGGGGGGGACAGGGAGGCAATTGGGTAGGATTGTGTCTCATTCCCCCTCTCCACAACGCCCCTTCCCAGCAAAGCAATCTGCGCCCTGCTGGTTCTAATCTCCCAGCTGGTTGGGCTGACCCTTGACCCGAGGGAGAGAGATTTACACTGCATACAGTAGGCTGAATTGGGGAGGGGGGCACACACCGATGCCTGGGCCAGATAATACTTCCACTCAGTCTTTATCGCCAGCTTGGCATGCAACCCCCCCCCCCCGGGAGCAGAAGCCATTGGGGAAGATGCCGCCCCCTGCAGAGAAGGAAGGGGACAGAGCTGACCCTAAGCAGGAGTTGCCCAAGAGGCAGCCTTAGAGCCTTGTGGCAAGGACCGGCCCCCAGAGAATGTGCAGAGTGCCTTGCCAAGACCATAAGGGCTCCTGCCCATATCAGGGCAGCTGCCCCGAGGTCTCTTCTAGCCTCAGCAATTCTCCTTTTTGGGGAGCGGGCCGATTTCAGGGGTCTCATCGTTGGCAGAGGCGTGGTTGCCAATCTCCAGGTAGGGCCAGGAGATCTCCTGATGACGGTCCCCCCCCGGGGAAAGGGGCTGCTTCATTGGGGGGCCTCATACACTGCTGAGTCCTCCCCCCCTTATTCCCCAGATCTCTCCCCCCCCCCCGCTCCACCAGGAATCTCCAGGAATTACCCAACCCAGAGATGGCAGCCTGAGGCAGAGGGGGGACCGTTCCATTCGGGACCCAGCCAGGCTCCTCTCCTTCCCCCCCCCCCCCCGCGCCACTTTCTGCGCAGAAGGCCGGGAAGGCTAAAGGTGAGTCCGACGGGGCTTCCGTGCCCAGGTCGGCGGGCCCGGCAGCCTCCCAGCGGCCCCGGGGAAGGCCTCGTCCCAGGCGGCGGCTGCGCCCTTCGGAGGAGCGCCGTGGCGGCGCAGCGAGCCGTCGGGGCGGCCCAGGGAGGAGCGCGGCGTCTTACCTGGGAGAGCTTGAGTTTGCGCTCGGGGGCGGCCTGGATGACGAGGGCGATCATGGCCAGGTAGGTGTAGGGGGGCTTGGGGTGGCGGTGGTAGCGCTTCTGCTTGGCCTTGGCCTCGACGGGCGCTGGCTGGGGCGCAGACATGGCCAGGGGCCGGCCTGGCCGTCGGGCCTCCCTCGGGCGGACGGGCTGGCCGGGACTGGAGCCCGGAGGGCGGCTGGCACCGGGGCAGGGGGGTGGGTGGGCCCAGGCGGGCGGCAGGGGCGGGGGCGGCGTCGGGGAGCCATTCACATCGGGCAGGGAGGGGCGGGCAGCGAGGAGCCCCCCCGGGCGACGCGCCGTCGGCCCCAGCCGCTCTCCGCCCTGGATCCCCGACGTGAGGAGGCGGGGCGTGGGGCTGGCGAGGGCATCGGTGCCTCCCGGGTCCTTCAAGAGGGGGCGGGGGGAGGGATCCGGCGCCGCGGGGATCCCTGGAAGGGCCGCAGGGTCAGGCGGAGGCGGCCGCGGGAGCGCAGATCCCCGGGGTGGAAGGCTCACAGGTGAAGCTCCCGGGGAATTGCGAGGGGCCTCCGCCTGCTGCAGCTCGACCCCGAGGGGGCCGCGTGGCTTGACTGGCTTGGCACCCAAAGGTGTGTGGGTACCCCGTCCCCCGGTACTCCCCGCCCGACGGGGCGGGCGCGTGCCTCCCAGCCGGTTCTTCCGACGGGCGGAAGACTGGCGCTGCCGGGTCTGGACGGCGCGCACCGGGAGAGCCGGAGAAACGGCCTTTGCTCCGCTCTGCGCCCCTGTGTGTGTGTGTGTGTGTGAAAGGCCTCCTTCCACGTGAAACCGGATCCATTGAGGATAGTTCCCCCCCCCCTCCAAATCCCGCTCCGTGGCCCGCCCCAGTATAACCAGGTTGAGTGGCTGAGGGAGGGAGTCTCTTGATGGGGGCGCGTCGGTAAGGCTCCCACCCCCCTTTGCATCTGGGCTCCCCTCCCCTCCCTGGGGCTGGGCTCTGTCTCGACCTCTCTCAATCCACATCTCAGGAGTCCCTCCAGGCGCCCCTCTCTCTGGCCTGCGGGGGTCCCCCTCCAGACAGGAACCCTTCCCTACCAACCAGGGGATGCCCTCAATAGCCAGGAGAAGGTCCTTTTGGGGTGGAAACGGTACCCCTCCCCACTCTGATTCCTGGGATCGTCTGGCAAAGGGGCTGAGCCGGCTGAAGGCAGCACTTCTTGGCGCAGCAAATGAGTCAAAAGTGGAATTCGTTTCCAAGGAGGATATAGAGGCCATGGCCACATTTAGAGATGAATAAGAAGAAGAAGAGTTTGGATTTGTATCCCCCCTTTCTCTCCTGCAGGAGACTCAAAGGGGCTGACAGTCTCCTTGCCCTTCCCCCCTCACAACAAACACCCTGCGAGGTGGGCCGGGCTGAGAGAGCTCCAAGAAGCTGTGACTAGCCCAAGGTCACCCAGCTGGCGTGTGTGGGAGTGCACAGGCTAGTCTGAATTCCCCAGAGAAGCCTCCACAGCTCAGGCGGCAGAGCGGGGAATCAAACCCGGTTCCTCCAGATTAGAGACACGAGCTCTTAACCTCCTGCGCCACTGCTGCTCCTGGTTGAGTCCAGCATTGAACTGCGCACTCTGTCCCCAAACTCCATGGGGGGGGGGGAGCACATCCCAGTGGTGGGCAATGCTGGCCTCAGGTACCTTTGGAGAAGGAGAAGGAGGAGGAGTTTGGATTTATATTCCCCCCTTTCTCTCCTGTAAGGAGACTCAAAGGGGCTTACAAGCTCCTTTCTCTTCCCCCCCCCCCCACAACAAACACACTGTGAGGTAGGTGGGGCTGAGAGAGCCCTGAGAGAACTGTGACTAGCTCAAGGTCACTCATCAGGAATGCAAGAGTGCGGAAACACATCTGGTTCACCAGATAAGCCTCCGCCACTCAGGTGGAGGAGTGGGGAATCCAACCCGGTTCTCCAGATTAGAATCCACCTGCTCCTCACCACCACACCACGCTGGCTCTCTTTTAAACAGCTACGCCTCTGCACAGGACTGAGCTCCACTTGGTGAGTCTGGGCCACCACTGCCACAGAAGCCACGGCCATTTGTGTCTTTGGGACACTTCCACAATAAGGGTCTTCCTGGCAACGGGTTGTGGGGAGATAAATCTGATGTACGTTGTTGACAGATGAGATGGGACAGGTAGGGTTACACCTTGGTCATGTTCAGCACTGTATAGGAACTTAGACTGAATTCGCTCCGCTTCAATGTTCCATGCTTGGATCCACAACGGGCAACCATAAAGAAGTTGTTGGCACACTTTATTACTGAAGATCTTTAAAGCGGCTGGGATGTATCTGTGGCCTTTGTTGTGAAAGAATCTGATTATAGCAGTGATGGCGAACCTTTTCGAGACCGAGTGCCCAAACTGCAACCCAAAGCCCACTTATTTATCGCAAAGTGCCAATACGGCAATTTAACCTGAATGCTGAGGTTTTAGTTTAGAAAAAAACAGTTGGCTCCGAGGCGCGCGTTACTCGGGAGTAAGCTTGGTGAAGCAACCGTGCAACGTTTTGAATGGGTGAATCACGACCCTAGGAGGGTTTACTCAGAAGCAAGCCCCATTGTCAGCAGCCGAGCTTACTCCCAGGTAAAGGACAGTGTCCAGGCCAGCCTAGATGTGTGTGGGGGTGTGTGTGTGTGATTTTCTGCCCCGCCACATGACAAACTCTGTGCACATGTGCCCACAGAAAGGGCTCTGAGTGCCACCTCGGGCACCCGTGCCATAGGTTCGCCATCGCTGGATTATAGCGTTACAGGAAATTTTGCTCACCTCTCTCGCTTTGTTCCTATGATGTACCCAATCAGCTTTTGTGATGGTAATTCCCCTCTCTATTTGAATATTCCATTTACAAAATTAACCATCACTGGGCATCTGTACAGATTGACCAAGAGTAAATGGTAGAGCGCCCTGACAGCTAGATGTGATGTTTTACCTTCCACCCTTAGACAGGGGAGAGTCACTTAGGAACTCCACATAAGGAAAGGATATGCAGTTGTGTTACCAGCTGTGAAGAGTGGGTTTTGCATGTCCTGTTATATTGCCGCCCCCCCCCCCCAAATGTAATTTGTCTAGAAAGATATATCTATGCCCATTGCTGGAAGGGACTGAGAACTTATTGGATGAACGAAGAGTTGCATTTCTCTTAAATGGTGAGTCCAAGGACAAGTTGGAAATTCTGGCCCAATTTTTATGTGATGTTATTGCCTTATGAGTCTAACTGGTTCTAGTATTGTAAGTGTATTATGCCATTAAAGGTTTCTTTGAACTTTGAATGGTCAGCACTGAGAAATGGACCAGGAATAGCCATCGGGTGGGAGGCATCTTGTGGTTTTATTGGAATGAGCCCCTCCCTCCAGCTCCCTCCCCCAAGGAGGCCTGCTGGCCCCTTCTTTTGAGACAGGCCTTGGGGGGGCCCTCCCTCCTGTCCAATTGCGGCATCTGGTCCCTGCCTGGTCCGTGGGACACTTCACCGGGCCCTCTTCCAGCGTATGACCAGCCCTGGCGGAATGTCCTTAGCTGCAGAGAGAAATCCATCTGACTGGGATACCGTTACCTGTTTCACCTCGCCCTTACAATGATCGGCTGTGTCTTATGAAGCTCTCAACAGGTGCCCCCCAGGCCCCGCTGTGCTCCTCCGTCCCCTCGGGGGCCCCAACAGCATTGCCTGCCTACCTGGAAACACAATCCAGATGTGACAGGCAGGGTGAGGGCTTCAGAAAGCCCCCCTCCCTCCGCTCTGGAGGGCCTGACAGGCCACCAGAGACTCGCTCTGGGCAGGGGTTCTGGCCCCTACTCGGGTACCGACTTCCCTCCTTTCAGGGCCAGCACTGTGCTTGGCCTCCTGGCCTGGCTCTGGTGTCGTGAGGCCGTCTGAAGCCACCTCTCTGGCATGACCCCAGAGAACGCGTCACTGCTCCAAAATGGCTGGCCCACTGCTCATTCGGCCCTCAGCCTGGGAAACTAGTACAGCCCTCGAAGCCTGTCCATAAAACTGGGTCTCTTCCCCACCAGCTGCCCTTTCCCGTGGCTGGGCTTAGAGTGACCCTCCAGCCCCCCTCCCGGTCTGGGGTCCTCGTCCGGCTCCTCCTTGGATCGTGACTTCCGTGTTTTGGAGCCTTGTTTGCCGCCCCCGTGGCTCTTTGCCCCCTGGGCTGTCTTTTCCAGGTCTTTGTGCCGGGACGGCTGGAAGGTCCTGTCGCGCTCCGCCATCTTGGCCTCCCTTCGGGACCGTCGCTCAAAAGCCTCCACGATCCGCGGCACTCGCTCCTCGGCCTGTAGCTGGACTGCCACTTCCTGCACAGAGGGGTCCGTCCTTTTCTTGGCAGGGGCAGATTTGGCACGGCCTTTCTGGTGCTCGCAGAACAGGCAGGAACACGCAGCCGGAGAGCGACTCGTGTCATCGCAGGTGACGATCCGGGCGACAGGCTGGAGGGGAAAGGAGCAGTAAAGCTGAGACATTCACAACTGGCCAGTCCCAGCCCGTGGTGGGATTCAAATAATTGAACAACCGGTTCCGGTGGTGAGATTTAAATAATTTAAAAACTGTTTGTTTACCAGCACCATTTGAAGAAGAAGAAGAAGAGGAGGAGGAGGAGGAGGAGGAGGAGGAGGAGGAGTTTGGATTTATATCCCCCCTTTCTCTCCTGCAGGAGACTCAAAGGGGCTGACAATCTCCTTGCCGTTCCCCCCTCACAACAAACACCCTGTGAGGTGGGTGGGGCTGAGAGAGCTCCGAGAAGCTGTGACCAGCCCAAGGTCACCCAGCTGGCGTGTGTGGGAGTGCACAGGCTAATCTGAATTCCCCAGAGAAGCCTCCACAGCTCAGGCGGCAGAGCTGGGAATCAAACCCGGTTCCTCCAGATTAGATAAACAAGCTCTTAACCTCCCACGCCACTGCTGCTCCTGCCACTGCTGCCCCGTGCAAACCTGCTGAATCCCACCACCGGTCCCAATGCTTCTGTCCCAATTAGTGGGCCAGTGGTCAGCTCCTCACCTGGTGGTGGGTCTGGTACCTTCTCACAGTTGCAAGCCATGAGGCGTGGGGCTTCAGCCCCAGCTATGGCAGCATGCAGACCAGGGGTCCCTGATCTTTTTGACCTTTTGGAATTTTGAGAGGGGGTGGTCAGCACCCCCCCAAAGATTTGGCTGCCCCAAATCAATTACGTCCCTCTTCACATCTCCCAGGAAGAAGGGAATCCTGAAAGGGGAATGGAACCACATGATGATCAAGGAAACCCCAGATGTTTAGCAGTCCTCCTCATCCTCCAGCAGAAAGAAGGAAAAGATTTACACCCCGCCCTTCTCTCCTGTAAGGAGTCTCAAGGCATTGTTGAAGGCTTTCACGGCCGGAATCAGAGGTGGGAGCCAGCAGGTTCTCACAGGTTCCTGAGAGTAGGTTACTAATTATTTGTGTGTGCCGAAAGGGGGTTACTAATGGGTGGTTTTGCCACGTGGTTTTTGCCTTAGTTACGCCCCTCCTCTCAGCAGTAGCGCGCAGAACTGGAAGCAGTCTAGCAGGAGGGGCACCGGCATGCGTGGCAGCCTGCGCCTGCGTGCATTCGTTTCCCGCCCAAGGACCGGCGTAGCGGCTGCGTCCTTGCCACAGCCCCGCCCAGGAATGCCCCGCCCCCAGAATGCCCGGCCACGCCCCCGTCATGCCCCGCCCAGCCCCATTGGCGCTACGCCACAGTTTGAATCCCACCACCATGGGAACCTGTTACTAAAATTTTTGGATCCCACCACTGGCCGGAATCACTGGGGTGTTGTGTGGTTTCTGGGCTGTATGGCCGTGTTCTAGTAGCATTTTCTCCTGACGTTTCGCCTGCATCTATGGCTGGCATCTTCAGAGGATCTGAAGAGAGATCCTCTGAAGATGCCAGCCACAGATGCAGGTGAAACGTTAGGAGAAAATGCTACTAGAACACGGCCATACAGCCCGGAAACCACACAGCACCCCCCCCCCCCGTCTCAAGGCAGTTTACAAACTCCTTTCCCTTCCTCTCCCCACAACAGAGACCTTGTGAGGCAGGTGGGGCTGGGAGAGTTCTGAGAGAACTGTGACTGGCCCAAGGTCACCAAGGAGGCTGTGTGTGGAGGAGCGGGGAAACAAACCTGGTTCGCCAGTCTAGAGTCTACTGCTCATGTGGAGGAGTGGGGAATCGAACCCGGTTCTCCAAATTAGAGCCCACCTACTCTGAACCATGACCCCGTGCTGGTTCTCCTTTCCATGTGAGTGAGGGCAGCCAATAAGAAGCACTGGTGCACAATGGCCTTGCGCACTTTCAGAAAACCCTGGTGGGCTCTATGGGGAGTACTGGTGATCACTGGGCCCACCCCCCACCCCCCCAGGTACCACAAACAGGCAACCCTGGTGTAGATAGACCAGAAGAGCCTCTAGCGAGCCCCTAAAGCGGCTGGGCTGGCTCCAGAAGACAGTTCCGAGGGTGGTCATGTAGGTTTGCCATGGAACAGCTAGGTTCGAGTCCAGTGGCACCTTAGAAACCCACAAGAACTTCTTGAAATATGAACGTTGAGTCTCATCCCCTCATCCCCCCCCCCTCGGTACTACTGGACTCGAATCCAGCTCTTCCGTGGGTGGCTCCTGGTTTCATAAAACCACAATCCTGAGTCTGGATGTCAAGTTTGCTGTGCTCTTCTGTCGGCCATTGTGGCCCTTGTGGCCCTTGCCCCCCCCCCAACCTGCCCTTCAACCAGCTCAGGGTTCGCACAGAGACCCCAGCCAGGTTCCTTCGATGCTCTCCAACACCCCGGCATCTGCCTCATTTCTTCAGGAGCCCCCCAAGAACATAAGAACTAGCCTGCTGGATCAGACCAGAGTCCATCTAGTCCAGCACTCTGCTACTCGCAGTGGCCCACCAGGTGCCTTTGGGAGCTCACGTGCAGGAAGTGAAAGCAAGGGCCTTCTGCTGCTGCTGCTCCTGAGCCCCCTCTCTGGTTGCTGCGTGGGATCCTCAGCTAAGACGCTCCCAGCTCCTCATACCTGATGCCCGGGACTCCTTGCTTTGTGGGCCTTTCTTCTGTGCCTGGGATCTGCAGGGTTTTCCAGGCTCCAGCAATCTCCAGCCTCTCTCGCTCTGTCCAAGGGATCCCCTGCTTTGGGCTCTGGGGATCCACAGGTGGCATGCCTTCCTAGGGCTTTGGGGCTCGCCACCACCGTCCTTGTTTGCTCCTCTGCCTGTGGATGCTCCTCTGCCGGGCTCTGCTCCAGCCACTGCTGAACTTTGCAGAGCCGCTGCTGAGAGGAAGCGCCCGTCCTTCGCTTCCCCGAGCTGGCTCTCCCTCGGCTCCGGTCCTCTTCGTGCCACTCGTAGAAGGCCTCCTTCCCTGCTGGCATCTCCTGATTGAAGGCTTGGCAGTCCCTGCAGCTTTGGACGTGGCTGATCCGGCACTGGGGCAGAATCCTGGCCGAACTGCTCACTGTTGTGGAGGACCTCTTGCCTTCCTGCCTCTCTAGCAGGTTTCTGGGCATCTCCCCTTTGCCCAGGGGATCGTGCCGTAGGCAATGGCCATAGTATATGCCCGGCTCGTGATAGTCCCAAGAATTGCAGGCACGTTCCTCCGTCACCCCTCTGGCAGGGACTGGCCTCATGCTCATCCGCTCTGGTTCTGCGTGTGCTTTTCTGGTTCTTCTCTGGCATCTGCCGTGGCTGGTGGGCTCTTGTGGGGCCTCCACGTTCTCATAGCTGTCAGACAACTGGGTGGCATTGCTAGCCGAGGCCTTGAGTTTCTCCGAGAAGAAGGTGTCCAGAGTCTCTGCAGCATTGCGGTTGAACACGGAGGACCTCTCGATGCACAAACTCGGTGAAGAGCGTACCTGTGGACACAAGGGTGTCCGCCGCCCTTTGGGGTCTTTTGCCAGAGCCCAAGATGAATCTTGATAACTGTAGAGGGGGCTTTGGTGATCGGCGTACTGCTTCTTGTTGTGGGAGTCTGATCTTCTGAGGCCACATTCTCGTATGGATCTGGAGAGGTCTAGAAAGTCACAGAAAGTCTCAAATAAACAATAGCCCCAATCAGTCAGTCAGTCAGTCAGTCAGTCAGTCAGTCAGTCAGTCAGTCAATCAGTCAGTCAGTCAGTCAGTCTGTCTGTCTGTCTGTCTGTCTGTCTGTCTGTCTGTCTGTCTCCCTCCCATTCATTCATTCATTCATTCATTCATTCATTCATTCATTCATTCATTCATATATAAATATATATATATACACACACATACCGCCCTCCCCCGAAGGGCTCAGGGCGGTGAACATGAATATACAAATAGAGCACAAAATAAAATCAATAAATCTCAAATCATTAAATAAATCATAGTAAATGGCTCTATAGTCTTTGAATCATTAAAACCCCATTAAAAGCAGCGTATTAGCAGCACAGCAATTTGTAACCTTCTCCCAAGAGTAGGAAGAGGGCTTCATCCTTTGAACAACTAGACCAGCGGTGGCGAACCTATGGCACGGGTGCCAGAGGTGGCACTCAGAGCCCTCTCTGTGGGCACTCGTGCACAGAGTTCATCATGTGGGAGGGGGGTGGAAAATCACCCTCCCCCCCCACACACATCTAGGCTGGCCTGGGCATGATCCTTTACCTGGGAGTAAGCTCGGTTGCTCGGTTGCTGGCAATGGGGGCTTGCTTCTGAATAAACCCTCCTAGGTTTGTGATTCACCCATTTGTACCGTTGAACGGTTGCTTCACCAAGCTTACTCCCAAGTAATGCATGCCTCGGAGCCAACTGTTTTTTCTGAACTAAAACCTCAGTATTCAGATTAAATGGCCGTGTTGGCACTTTGTGATAAATAAGTGGGGTTTGGGTTGCAATTTGGGCACTCGGTCTCGAAAAGGTTCGCCATCACTGAACTAGACCCGTGTTGGCGAACCTTTGGCATTCCAGATGTTATGGACTACAATTCCCATCAGCCCCCTGCCAGCATGGCCAATTGGCCATGCTGACAGGGGCTGATGGGAATTGTAGTCCATAACATCTGGAGTGCCAAAGGTTCGCCACCACTGAACTAGACCAATCCAGGGTGGTTCTAATTGGGGCTTCCCTGCTGGTGGATGACCACACCCTATGTAAATTATAATGTGTAGTTAAGGAAGGACGAGTCCTGCTCTCAGCATCCCCAGTTGCTGAGGGGAGGAGGGTGGCTTTTAGGGATGGGTCTTTTCAGTGGTGGCTCCTTGCCTTTGGAATGCCCTGCTTGCCTAGTGCATACCCTACTCTCCTTGACATGCCAGACCAAACCCTGCATTTTAAAATTGAAGGACTTTTTAGAAGGTTGGTTTTCTGTCTGCTTCCAGCCTGAGTTTTATGAACACCGTTTGAGGCTGTTGTTTTATGCCCTTGGCTTGTATTTATGACTTCTTTTTATTATTTATGATTTTTATGCTGTTGATTTTTATGATATATTTGGGGTTTTTTTCCTTTGTTAATAACCCTTGAGCATGTCTTTGGGAATGAGCAGGAGATACATCTCCTAAATCAGTCATAGAATCATAGAATCATAGAGCTGGAAGAGAAGAGAAGAAGAGTTTGGATTTATATCCCCCCTTTCTCTCCTGTAGGAGACTCAAAGGGGCTGACAATCTCCTTGCCCTTCCCCCCTCACAACAAACACCCTGTGAGGTAGGTGGGGCTGAGAGAGCTCCCAGAAGCTGTGACTAGCCCAAGGTCACCCAGTTGGCATGTGTGGGAGTGCTCAGGCTAATCTGAATTCCCCAGATAAGCCTCCACAGCTCAGGCGGCAGAGCTGGGAATCAAACCCAGTTCCTCCAGATTAGACACACGAGCTCTTAACCTCCTACGCCACTGCTGCTCCCAAAGGCCATCAAGTCCAACCCCCTGCAATGCAGGAACGCATAATCAAAGCACTGCAGACAATCAGTCAATCCGTATAACCTATATACCCTATCTGTCAGAGTCCTGAGAGGATTCACAACTGTCACAGTCATTGGAAGAACATTTGTAAAGCATCCTAGCATCATGCTTTTTGATGCTTACCAGAAATAATTGAGGCTGTAGAAACCTCCTGTTCTCCGTACTGCCTGCTGGCATTGTTGACACAATCTGGGTCGGTCTCCCAGTGATCATCCTTGTGAGCACTGTGAGGAAACCGGGGTATCTGATCTGCCCCTTTGTGGCTGTTCCTGCAGGCCTTTGGGGACCGATGACTCCAAAGGCGTGCGGACTGGTCCATGCAGAGGGATAAAAAGACTGAAGCCCGTCCAAAGACACAAAAGAGTGGTTGCTCAGACAGCTGAACAATGTGGCCGGGTGCCCAGCTGGAGCTGGTGGAGTCCGGCCACTGTGATGTCAGCGGTGTGTCATACAGGATTCTCTCCTTCCACAGAACAACCTGCTGATCTTGCTTGCAAAGCCCACTCCACTTATACCTATTTTGTGGTATAAATGTTGGTCCTTTGGTCATTCATTGTGTGTGTGTGTTTTCTGGATCCATACACGTACCCAGAGGTGGGATCCAGCAGGTTCTCACAGGTTCCCGAGAGTAGGTTACTAATTATTTGTGTGTGCCGACAGGGGGTTACTAATGGGTGATATTGCCACGTGATTTTTGCCTTAGTTACGCCCCTCCTGTCAGCAGTAGCGTGCAGAACTTGAAGCAGTCTAGCAGGAGGTGCACCGGCGTGCGTGGCAGCCTGCGCTTGCGTGCATTCGTTTCCCGCCCAAGGACCGGCGCAGCGGCTGCGTCCTTGCCACAGCCCCGCCCAGGAATGCCCCGCCCCCATTGTGCCCCGCCCAGCCCCATTGGCGCTACGCCACATTTTGAATCCCACCACCCTGGGAACCTGTTATTAAAATTTTTGGATCCCACCACTGCACGTACCCCCACTTGCGTGTGGATTTTCTCCTTTGCTCCTGGAAATGCTAGTTGTATTACGCTTCAGTGTTGCTTTCCCTGGATGTACCTTCAAGACTGGTAACTATTCCCTGTTTCTGAAATCCTCTCCAACTTCCACCCTTTTCACTTAGTCAGCTCTTGCATTGGGTGTTGTGTAGTTTCTGGGCTGTACGGCTGTGTTCTTGTAGCATTTTCTCATGACGTTTCGCCTGCATCTGTGGCTGGCATCTATGACCGTGTTCCTATAGCATTTTCTCCTGATGTTCCTCTGAAGATGCCAGCCACAGATGTAGGCGAAACGACAGGAGAAAATGCTACAGGAGCACGGCCGTATATCCTGGAAATCACACAACCCCCCAGTGATTCTGGCAGTGAAAGCCTTTGACAAGCTCTTGCATGCCTTCCATACGTTGATTGCTTGAAAGTATATTTATCGTTTTTGTTCTGTTTTCTATCCTGGTATATATAGGTTATATATATATAGGTTATTTATCCCAGTTTACCACACACACCCCCACACACCCCGGCTCTACCTTCCCAGCTAATTTTCCAAAGTTAAGCGGAGATTGCCTACTTAGAGTAACTCATTAATGATACATTTGAGTGGTTCGGATTGGGAGCCGTAAGTGCCAATTGGTGCCAGTGTTATCTTTTGGGGTGTATTGTAAGATGCTATTCTTATATACCCAGTGCTGCCAAACTCTGGAGTTCTTCTGGAGAGAATGGCAGTTGGTCTCTATGGTATTATTCCTGCACAGCTCTCTGCTCTCCCCAAACTCCATCCTCCCCGGTGCCGGATTTAGATGAAGAATGGCTCCGGCTCTTCCACTTGTGAGGCTGCTCCGAATCCCCCACCCTCACGACTAGAGGAAGATGGAAGAGTGTTTTAAACAAAACTGATGAGTAAAGATGATGATAGGTGTTTAAAATTCCTCCGTTCACAATTCTTCCTCTAAAGGACACAAAATGTTATTGTTAAATACCATCGTGATTGAGGCGGGGGGGTGGGGGGTGGGGAGAGGGAAGCATAAATGTGTTTAGATTTGGAGGCAGCTTCAGCCTGCCAAGCCTAGGGGTAAATCTGGCACCGTAGCTATGTGCAGCCATCAAAATGGTTCCACCGTGTTCAAGAACCAGTGTGGTGTTGTGGCCAGAGGGAAGTCTGGGTTCACTATCCCGATTGGCCGCAGTGATTACTGTGTAGACCTGAACCAGTACAGTGGAACCTCGGTTTTCGTTGGTAACCCGTCCGAAAAGAATCGATGAAAACCAAAACCGATGAAAACCGAGGCAAACTTTTCAATAGGAATCAATGTAAATCCAATTAATCCGTTCTAGGCACTCAAAAAAGCATACCAAAAATACATTGAATAAACATAGTGTTTAATGCTGAAAACAGTAACCAACAATAACACTAGGACCAGCTTCAGAGCCAGTGGACCAATGTCACATCAAAAAGCTGTCCAAAGAGGTCTGTTTCTGACACCTCTTTAAGATTTGTCTGAAATGGGGCAAGACAGTGTCATTAAACAAGTTGCAGACATGGCCTGCAACAGCTTTGCCCGTGTGATTTTTCTCCACAAACCCCTGCACCTTCCTGCAAATTGATGAAAACCAAGACAAATTCTTCGCTGAAAAAAATCGATGAAAACCAAAACCGATGAAAACCGAAGGCAATGAAAACGGAAGTTCCACTGTATTTCTCAGCCCAACCTACCTCACAGGGATGTTGTGAAGAAGGGAATCCTTAACAGAAAGACTGGGCTAAAACTGAAATGAAACAAACGGTTCTAGTGGGATTAGCTGAGTTTGGCTAGTCTCAACAGTAGTGCTGGTGGATTTGATGTGGCCCATTTTGTAAATGTTGCTTTGGCAGCAGTTGCAACCCCGCCCCATGGATCTTCGCTGCATCCCTGAAGCTAAGCCCCTTGGTAAACAGAGGTTTATGCTTGAACTGCCTGCATTACACATGATTTCATAAAATCATAGAGTGGGAAGAGACCCCAAGGGCCATCCAGCCCAACCCCCTGCAATGCAGGAACATGTAAGGACACTTTGCGCAAGAGATTATCACGTCTTTATTTTTTCTCCACTGCAACGTTTTTTTTAAAAAATAAATTAATTATTCCTGGCGGGGCACAAAGTTTTGCAATTTAATCTTTTTTTTTAAAAAAAGGCACGCTCCCGCCCCCTTTCCCGCCCACCGTTTGACCACACTCAAGATGGCGGCGTCCGAGAGCCACTTACTTCCGGTATGTACCGGAAGTGTAGCCGGTTGCCGTGGCGACGCCGCTGGGCTGAGTGGGAAGACTACAGTCGAGTGAAGTCCCGGCTTGAAAACGCCGGGAGGGGAGGGGGTAAGTAAAGGCGATTTGAGGGAGGGGGCGGCGCGGCGGAAAGTGGGGGGGGGGGTGGCCCAACGGGGAGGAAACGCAGGGGAGGAAACGGGGTCAGCATCGTCACGTGACCCGGGGGTGTCTGATGCCGGGCGGTCATGTGACCAAGACGGGGGTCTCCAGGGAATTGGCTGGGATGGGTGGGTGAGGAGGGTCTTTCTTGGGCGGGGGGGGCGTGTTGTGCTTCAACGGCCCGGGGAGGGCACGACTTGCCTCTTGCCAAAAGAAGGGGGGGGGGGCTCTGTTAGTGGAAGCAAAAAGTTTTGAGGCTTAGATAAAAGATGGGGGGGGGAGTTTTTAACACACACCCCCCCCCCACCCCCGTGGAGTCCCTGGGCCTTGGGGACGGGAGGGGCAGCAGGAAATTCCCCGCTGACTTATGCGGTCATGGCTGCCGGGGCAGGGTCTCCAACACCAGGCTGGAACATTCTTGGGGGGGGGGGGCAGGGCGGGGATGGGACCCCAGCAGATATGACGCCATCCAAAGCGGACATTTTCCTCCCTGGGGAACTGATGATCTCTATTGTCTGGAGATCGGTTATAATAATTCTGGGAGATGTCCAGGCCCTGCCTGGAGGTTGGCAACTCTGCTTGTGAGCCTACACGACTTCAGTAGAATTAAGACCAATCCATGGAGGAAAAGTTGATCTCTGCTTAAATGGAAACTCCAGGTTCAGAGGCAATATACCCAGTGGTGGGATCCAAAAATTTTAGTAACAGGTTCCCATGGTGGTGGGATTCAAACTGTGGTGTAGCGCCAATGGGGCACGACGGGGGCGTGGCCGGGCTTTCTGGGGGCGGGGCATTCCTGGGCGGGGGCTATGGCAAGGACGCAGTTGCTGCACCGGTCCTTGGGTGGGAAACGAATGCATGCAGGCGCAGGCTGCCACGTACGCCAGTGCACCTCCTGCTAGACTGCTTCCAGTTCTGCGCGCTACTGCTGAGAGGAGGGGCGTAACTAAGGCAAAAATCACGTGGCAAAATCACCCATTAGTCACCCCCTCTCGGCACACACAAATAATCAGTAACCTACTCTCGGGAACCTGTGAGAACCTGCTGGATCCCACCTCTGGGTATACCTGTGGATTCCGTGCCAAGAGGGTAAGAATGTAAAGCAGGATTCCCTAACGTGGTGCCCGTAGGCATTATGGCCTTTCCTGCTGTTTTTAGAAAGTGGGTAGGGGCTTTCCCCCAGCAAGATTGGCCCCGGAGATCTGATTGGCTGTGCAGATTTTGTAAATGTTGCTTTGGCAGCAGTTGCAACCTCGCCCCATGGATCTTCACTGCATCCCTGAAGCTAAGCACCTTGTTAAACAGAGGTTTATGCTTGAACTGCCTGCATTACACATGATTTCATAAAATCATAGAGTTGGAAGAGACCCCAAGGACCATCAAGTCCAACCCCCTGCAATGCAGGAACACATAATCAAAGCACTCCTGACAGATGGCCACCCAGCCTCTCTTTTAAAACCTCCAAACTCTCCAAGGCAGTGAATTCCACTGTCCAACAGCCAGTATTCCAGGTGAGGTCTAGCCAGTGCAGAATAGAGAGGTACAATTGCATCCCTCGATCTAGATACTATACTATTGATATAGTCCAGAATCGCATTGGCTTTCTTGGCTGCTGCATCACATTGCTGACTCTTGTTCAGTTTGTGGTCTACTAAGACTCTCAGATCCCTTTTTTCATGTATTGTTGCCAAGCCAGGTGTCACCCATCCTAACTGTGCATTTCATTTTTTTCTGCCTAAGTGTAGTATCTTACATTTATCTCTGTTGAAATTCATTTTGTTTGTTTTGGCCCAGCTCTTTAATCTGTCCGGGACATTTTGAGTTCTGACTCTGTCCTCCAGGGTACTAGCTACACGTCCTAGTTTGGTGTCATCCCTCAGTTTCTGTGGTTGGCTCTGCCTCTTGTGCCAGCCATTTTGTGGTTTTGCCCACCGTCCAGTGTTGGAATTGCAAAAGTGCTTGCAGGCTCAAAGAGACTGGGGCCCAGGGGGTACTGTGTTTGTAATCTCCTTTGTGGCCTCTCGGGAGGCTGGGTGGGCCTTTTGGTTGGCTGCTGTTTCTGCTGTGGTGAAAGATAAATGGAGGAGGAATGTGGTCTGTCTTTTGCTTGAGAGCTGTGGTGACCACTGCCGGCTCACGAGCACGGGCAAGCCAGGTGCTCTCTTGGGGTAGTTGCATTTATCTGATCTAGTAAAAAGGGTTCTGTAGAAGTCTCAAGCCAGCGTACTTTAATCAAGTAGAAACAGCAGTTATTGTTTGGGCTGCTTTGTATCCTTTGGTACACAAGATGTGTTTTCTCTTTGCTCAGCACTGCCCGTTGGTACATGCAGGAAAAGTCTGTATCCGTGTCTAAAGACCACGCGTGAACGGGAGCAGTTTGCTGGGTGCTAGTTGTTCTTCTTTTGCTATCCTGCTAGTGCCGGGAAGACCAGTTTTGTGGAATGGATGTTCTGATCGCAACAGCCAACTGTTTTCTCCTTCATAACGTGAACACCCTTTTTGAGGACATCGCTCCCCCTGGGAATCTCTCCCCCTCCTCCTTCCTTGCCTTGGTCTGGGCATAGAGAGGCAGGAGTCGTGCTTCTGTTCCTCCAACTGTCTGGCTGACTGTATTTCCTGCAGTTTTTCTCCCCTGATGGTTGTACTGTATGTTTTGCAATGTAAACACTGGGCTTATTTACCTGCCATATAGGTGTGCATTTATTTCCATAGCAGCCAGTGCACAGTGGTTTGTGGCACATGCTTGGAGTATGCACTGTAGCCAGCTGATTCAACCTGTTTTACTGGGTAGATTGGCTCTCACTTGCTGTCATCATGTCGGTGCTCTCCGCCTAGGGGAAGCTATGTTAATTTGAGGAACTAGATTTATTTCTCAGTGAAATTCCATAGTGATTGTGTGGGAAACTTAGTTCTTTTTGCCTGTGAAAATTGCTTATCTTTCTGAAAGTTCCAGGTGTTCCCTTGTCTTGGTGGCATTTTTTCAGGTTCCAGAATCTCTGCTCTTGTGTTTGGAGGGCTGAGTACGTAGATGGTAGCCTCTATTTACTCAATCAAGTATTCTTAGAAAATGGCTATCGACTCTCTACACCCCCTGATTTGATTTTCAGGGGGTGAGGCAGAAGTTTGCTGAATCCTCCTGACCCTGAGACCACAGTTAAGGTGATGGTTGTTTTCTTTGGATGTGCAGAAACAGATGGGAGAGCACAGTTGGTTTGTGCATCAGTTTTTTAGCAGAACTTTTATACCATCTTTCTGTTAAGATCAGCCAAGGAGGTATATAAAATACAGCAAAAAAATTTTAAAAAGTGATTTAAAAAAGAGAGGGACAACCATTCACCATCGTCCAGTTATTGCATCAAATTTCTGCACAGCCCTTTTGGAGCTAATTTAGAGGGCCTTTGAAGGGTGTCCCCCCCCCCCCCCCGGGAGTTTATGAGATCCTTTCCTTGATCCTCACAGCAAGATCCCTCTCTGGTGATCTTGGAACCTGGCAGGTGATGGTAGACCTACACTTACTCTGGGCTCAAATTCAGCCATTCCCTCCACACCTGCTTTTGATGTGCACGTTAACCAAAATCGGAAGCCAAAGGGTCCAGAGGCAGTTATTTCACGTAGTCACGGCTGCACAAATGCCTTCTGAACCCTTGATTGTATACACAAGCCTCGCTTCCTGGTCAAACTGGTTCTTCGGAGCTGGATTCGAGCGCAGGGCCAGCGGAAGCTTCTGCCAAGTCCTGCTTGTGCGGGGCTTGTGAGGCACTCCCATGTGGGTCTGGCTGAAAGGAAAGCAGCAGAAGGCCGGGAGTCTTCTGAAGTTCTGTGCTGCCTTCCGGGCAGTGGCCTGCCTTGCTTGTAAATGGAGAAACTAGCTGGCTTCCACGGGATTACACTGGGGGAATGAGCGAGACTGAGAACCGGGGAAGAGGGCGTGTGACGGGACCATAGGCTGAAATACAGCAGCTGCTGCTCTCTCTCCTGGAGTGTTGTGGGTTTTCCGGGTTGTATGGCCGTGTTCCAGTAGCATTTTCTCCTGACGTTTTGCCAGCCACAGACGCAGGTGAAATGTCGGGAGAAAATGCTACTGGAACACAGTCATACAACCCAGAAAACCCACAACACTCTAGTGCACTGATGGTGAACCTATGGCACGGGTGCCAGAGGTGGCACTCGGAGCCCTCTCTGTGGGCACGCGCACACAGAGTTCATCATGTGGGGAGCAGAAAATCACCCCCCGCACACACACACACATCTAGGCTGGCCTGGGCCACTGAGCACGATGTGTGTGCACCATGGTGAGCAGGGAGGACTCGGCTGGCAGGCCTGGTGCCTGTGCTCCATGTGGCTGCTGCCCAGGGGGGTGGGGTGCAGAGGAAGCAGAGATGCTAGAGAGGCACAGAGCGGTGCGCAAGGGACTTGCTGGAGGCTAGAGCAGGCTGGCCCCTGCTCAAGCGGGTGGGGCAGAGGAAGAGGGAGCCAACCATTTTTTTTCTAAACTAAAACCTCAGCTTAGGAGCCATCTTAGGAAAGGCGAAAGGTAGCCAGGTGTAGCTCCAGCAGGCCTGGACCAAGCTCAGCCAAGAACCCCTTAGCTGAGGTGGGGGTCATGCCAGACTGGCTGTTCTTGGTTACTGTTTTAGTACCATGTGGGGCTGGGCTGCAAGCTGCAGGCAGTTCATGGGGCTGGATGAGGCCCACTAAGCAAGGCTCCCGATTCCAACTCTGAAGGTCCAGAATTGTAGATTTTTCTGCCCATGTTTTCCTGTAGAGACAAGGTGCCCCATCATCTCTCTGCAATGCTTGGCTGCTGCATCCCCTTCTTGCGTGCCCAGGGTCCTGCCAATGGCCACTTTGGGGTCAGGAGGAAGTTTTTTTTCCAGCCGAATTGGCCAGGGCTTTTTTTGCTTTCCTGTGGGCGTGGAGCAAAGGGTCACGGTGGGGGGGGGGGAGTATTTGTGATTTTTCTGTGCTTGCAGGAGGTGAGACTAGATCAGCGATGGCGAACCTTTTCGAGACCGAGTGCCCAAATGGCAACCCAAAACCCACTTATTAGTCACAAAGTGCCAACACTGCAATTTAACCTGAATGCGGAGGTTTTAGTTTAGAAAAAATGGTTGGCTCCGAGGCGTGCGTTACTCGGGAGTAAGCTTGGTGGAAGTCAGTGGCTTTGCTTTGAAGCAACCGTGCAACTCTTCCAACAGGTGAATCATGACCCTAGGAGGGTTTACTCAGAAGCAAGCACCATTGCCAGCAACCAAGCTTACTCCCAGGTAAAGGATCACGCTTTAGTTCTTCGCATGAAAATAACAGCACTTAACAGGGTTACCTACACTGCTTCCCCAACACTAGGTCTTAGGTTTAATGCTAATAATCGAGCCCAGTGACCCAGACCAGGCTAGATGGGTGGGGAGGGGACTCTGTTTGCACGTGCCCACAGAGAGGGCTCTGAGTGCCACTTCTGGCACCCGTGCCATAGGTTCGCCACCACTGGACTAGATTATCCTCGCTTGGGACCCTTCCTGCTCTGTTTCTGTGTTTCTCCTCTACCATTTTCTGAGATTCTGAGTTTGTCTGACGTTTTTGAAAGCAATTCTGGTTTGTCTGATGATATACTAGAGACAGTTGGCTAGTTTAAATTGCTACCTCGGCTTCCTGTGCTCCGCAGGGGTGGAAGCGGCCCCGCCCTCTTAGTTGCAGAGATCCACGTCCTTCCTTCTCCTCCAGCCCAGCTTTGCCTGAGTGCCTCCGGGTTCTGGGTTCACACTCTGTGTAACATTCTCTGCTTTTTGTTCTTCTGGTACCGAGACCGACTGTCGTGACAAGTTGCATCTACTGTTAGCAGAACAACAGTTTCCCCTCTGAGGTGCTTAAGAACCTTCGGGAGCCTGCCATCTGGACCCCGGGGACTTAATAGCATTAAATTGGCCTGGTAGTCCTAAAACTAAACCTCTTGTAGCTTTTCTGTGGCAGGAGGGCAGAAGGAAGCTGGGTCCGAGCTTTATTTAGACGACTGAGGGGGGATATGATTTAGACGTCTGAGGGGGGATATGATTGAAGTCTATAAAATTATGCATGGGGTAGAAAATATTGACAGAGAGAAATTTTTCTCTCCTTCTCACAATACTAGAACCAGGGGGCATTCATTGATAATGCTGGGGGGAAGAATTAGGACCAATAAAAGGAAACACTTCTTCACACAATGTGTGATTGGTGTTTGGAATATGCTGCCACAGGAGGTGGTGATGGCCACTCACCTGGATATCTTTAAAAAGGGCTTGGATAGATTTATTGGGGAGAAGTCGATCTATGGCTACCAATCTTGATCCTCCTTGATCTCAGATTGCAAATGCCTTAGCAGACCAGGTGCTCGGGAGCAGCAGCAGCAGCAGAAGGCCATTGCTTTCACATCCTGCCTGTGAGGTCCCAAAGGCACCTGGTGGGCCACTGCGAGTAGCTGAGTGCTGGACTAGATGGACTCTGGTCTGATCCAACAGGCTCGTTCTTATGTTCTTAAGGCCATTGCTTTCACCTCCTGCATGTGAGCTCCCAAAGGCACCTGGTGGGCCACTGCGAGTAGCAGAGTGCTGGACTAGATGGACTCTGGTCTGATCCAGCTGGCTTGTTCTTATTTTCTTATTTCTTCAGTCATTGAACATTGCTTGCCTTGACTCTTGGAGTGGGGATCTTTTCTACAAGTAGCTGAACATAAGCTAAGACAAACCATGGTGGCGAACCTTTGGCACTCCAGATGTTATGGACTACAATTCCCATCAGCCCCTGCCAGCATGGCCAATTGGCCATGCTGGCAGGGGCTGATGGGAATTGTAGTCCATAACATCTGGAGTGCCAAAGGTTTGCCACCACGGAGCGCTGCTTCTTTTTCAACAGCTTGTGCTCCTGGAGGAGGCGGGGGCGAATCCTCCCTCCTTCCCTCCCTCCCTCCCTCCTTCCCTCCCTCCCTCCCTTCAGCCTGCAGCTCATGAGCTGAATGGCAGCTCTGTTTTATGGGGCCTTGTAAAACTGATCTTTGCTCAGGTGATTAGTGCTGATGTGTAAATGACAGCCCAGAGAAGGAAGTGCACAGAGGGCGTGTGGGGGAGGAGGTGGGAAGCCCCAGAGGAGCCCTCGATCCCTCTGGGAGGGAAACAGGTTGCTGAGTCCTACCCTTCTCGCTTTGGGGCAGAGCCGCCCTGAGGTCCTTCAGCTGTTGTGGGGTGGGGGGGCTACTCATGGATGGAGAGTTTCCCCGTGAGTTGGGGGAGCTGAGAGCCCCAGCCCATGCCTGTCCTTCGCGTACACAAGCGCTACTACATATCTGCTGGGGTTTTATGGGCCAATGTCAGGCATGCTCTGGCACAGGGCGCAAATGAACACGCGTTCGCAGCACAAGATTCTGCTGAACTTTTTGGCTGGCAAAGTTATTCCTGAACTCTGTGAGATTCTTTGCATTCCTTGTTTCTTGGAGGTTTTGGGAGCTCCAGCTTTCCTCCCCCCTGTCAGGTGGACGCCTTGGCAGGAGAGTAAGCCTGGAATGCAGCACAGTGGATGGGAAGGGCAATGCTGGCCATGGGGAGAAGCAGCCGTCTGTCAAAGGGGTGCTGTTGCCCACAGGGGCTGTTCACCTGGCGGGCAGCCCTTTTCTGCTGATCTCTGGTTTTCACCTCTCAACGAGGAACTGCTTTTTAATACATTCATACGACTTTGTTTCTGGTTCTGCTTTGTCCACTTAATCCGGGTTGTTGTTTCTACTATGGAATCCGGTAGCACTGTAGAGATCGACAGGGTATTTGGGGGTGTCAACTTCTGAACGTCAACGCTCCCTTTCTAGTCGTTCTGCTGCAAACACGGCCACCTTTTAACACCTCCTTGATAAAATCAACTGTCTGTCATGAGAATTGTACGAGTCCCGTAGTACAGAGTGCTCAGCTACAGCACTGCAGTCCCAGCTCTGCTCACGACCTGAGTGTGATCCTAATGGAAGTCGGTGTCAGGTAGCCGGCTCAGCGTTGACTCAGCCTTCCGTCCTTCAGAGGTCGGTAAAATGAGCACCCGGCTTGCTGCGAGTGACAAGCGGAGAGGGCAGTGGCAAACTACCCCTTGAACATAGTCTGCCTTGTAAATGTCATAATGTGATGTTACCCCTGGTCAGTAATGACCCAGGACTTGCACAGGGAACAACCTTTACCTTTGAATGGGAATTCTGCCCTGACCTATATAGCCCAGGGTGGTGGTGGTGGTGGTGGTGGTGGTGGTGGTGGTGGTAGTAGTAGTAGTAGTAGTAGTAGTAGTAGTAGTAGAAGAAGAAGAAGAAGAGGAAGAGGAGGATAGGAGGAGGAGGAGGAGGAGGAGGAGTTTGGATTTATATCCCCCCTTTCTCTCCTGCAGGAGACTCAAAAGGGCTGACAATCTCCTTGCCCTTCCCCCCTCACAACAAACACCCTGTGAGGTAGGTGAGGCTGAGAGAGCTCCGAGAAGCTGTGACTAGCCCTAGGTCACCCAGCTGGCGTGTGTGGGAGTGTACAGGCTAATGTGAATTCCCCAGATAAGCCTCCACAGCTCAAGCGGCAGAGCTGGGAATCAAATGAAAATTTGAATCACAAGGCTATGGCCTTGCTTCGGAAGGTCTCAGGTTCCGTCCCCGCTATCTCCAGTTAAAGGAATCAGGTCACAGGTGATATGAAAGACCCCAGACTGAGACACTAGATAACATTGACCTATATCAGTGGTGGCGAATCTGTGGCACGGGATAGGTGGGTCCTGGAGGTCCACCATCGCAGGTCTGTCTTGAGAGACTGGGGGATGTTGAGTGTTCTGTCTCTCTTCTGGAGAATGTCCCATTGGAAGGGGCGTAGGAAGAACTGTAGTGCTCTGGAGTGGAACCTGCCCCATTGTATCATATCGAAGGTGGCCGTCATCACACCTAGGAGTTTGGAAAGGAACAGCAGGGAAAGTTTCTTGGACCTGATGGCGGTGCCTACCATGCCGATGATCTTCTGAATTTTGTCTTCCGGGACAAAGAGCGAGTTCAGTCTCGTGTCGATTCAGGCTTGAGGTGGATCAACTGCTGTGTGGGATGAAGGTGGCTCTTTTCCCTGTTGATCAGGAACCCGTGGCTTTGCAGCACCTGCATGGTGAAGTCCAGGTCTTGTAGGGCTGCCGACTGGGATTTGGACCTTATCAGTAAGTCGTCTAGAGTAGAGGGGGTGTATGTGCACCCCTTGTGTGGCGAAGCAGAGTTATGAGCCCTAGGAGGAAGCTTTGAGAAGACTCTCGGAAGGGTGGCCAACCAGAACAGCAAGGCCCTGGGTGGGAAGTGCTGGTTCCCCAGATTGAACCTGAGGAAGCTGCGATGGGCGGGTCGGATGGGCACATGAAGGTAGGCTTCCGTGAGGTCCAGGGAGGTGAGGAAGTCCCCTGGACGGAGGGCTTCCGTGATGGATCGCAAGGATTCCATCTTGAATTTCCTTAGCACGATGTACTTGTTTACTGTGCGGAGGTTGAGAATGGCTTGCCAGTCCCCATTCTTTTTGGCCCCTGTGCCCATTTCTGGGCTTGTGCAGTGAGGTCCGGGAGAGGCGGAAGGCACCCAGCCCTGGCAGGCGTGCGAGGCTGTGGCGGCTCCTCTCTGTGTGAAGGATCTTGGCCCTGTCCAGGCCGGAGCCTCTGCCTGCAGCCTCTCAGCAGCCCGGACCCTTTTGAGAGCTGATCAGGGGAGTGGAGGCTTCTCAGATTTCTCCTGCTGTTGTGTGAGGGATGTGGTTTGCCACAAGAATAAGGGCAGGACTCTGGGGCCATTCTGTCTCTTGGCCATGGTGCCTGTGAGCCTGTCTGTGTTGTGGGAGGCAGTGGGGGGGCGGGGGGCTTAGGGCACAGTTAAAATGTGACGTGCTTAGCGAAGCTGGGACTGCAGTAGCCCCATGTCTTCCTCCTTCCCAAGGTGCAACAACTTCCTCTTATCTGGGGATTAGGGTGCCACTACAGAAATCCTTCTTGGCTAAGCTGTAGTTGGATGGCATTTCTCTTGGGCTATTTGGAAGCTCTTCCTCCAGTTCTCAGTGGTGACCGGGGGGGGTGGGGTGGGGAGAAGAAAGAGAGATTTATATATATAGTGGAGGTTAAGAGATCGTGTATCTAATCTGGAGGAACTGGGTTTGATTCCCCGCTCTGCCGCCTGAGCTGTGGAGGCTTATCTGGGGAATTCAGATTAGCCTGGGCACTCCCACACATGCCAGCTGGGTGACCTTGGGCTAGTCACAGCTTCTCGGAGCTCTCTCAGCCCCACCTACCTGACAGGGTGTTTGTTGTGAGGGGGGAAGGGCAAGGAGATTGTAAGCCCCTTTGAGTCTCCTACAGGAGAGAAAGGGGGGATATAAATCCAAACTCTTCCTCCTCCTCCTCCTCCTCCTCCTCCTCCTCCTCTTCTTCTTCTTCTTCTTCTTCCTGCTCCTTCTCCTGCTCCTCCTCCTCCTCCTCTCCTGTAAGGAGACTCAAAGGGGCTTACAATTTCCTCCCCCCCAAAAAACACCCTGTGAGGTGGGTGGGACTGAGAGAGCTCCGAAGAGCTGTGACTAGCCCAAGGTCACCCAGCTGGCATGTGTTGGAGTGCACAAGCTAATCTGAATTCCCCAGAGAAGCCTCCACAGCTCAGGCGGCAGAGCGGGGAATCAAACCCGGTTCTCCGGATTAGAGTGCACCTGCTCATAACCACTACACCACGCTGGGAAGCCACTTCCAAGAGGTTTGCTGGGCACTGTTACTTTTCCAGCATCTGAGGCTTCCTGGTCGAGCCTCTGTTTTGCACATGGTGGATCCCAGGTGCCATCCCTTTTGGCGCCTCCAGTTAAAAGAGTCAGGGAGCGGGCGATGTGGAAGATGGTTCCCGGAGACCCCGGAGTGGTCAGGCCCAATCTAGACAGATCGAAGGCCTGTTTCCAGGTGAGGCAGCTTCGTGTGTCCAGCAGAAACTGGTGTCAGCCTTACGTTGGGCAGCAGTGATGAGTGATGGACAGCCTGGGGCCGGGGGGGCGGGGGGGACCTGCAAGAAGCAGGTCTGCAGACTAAGGAAGTAGTGCAGTGATGGCGAACCTATGGCACGGGTGGCTAAGGTGGCACTCGGAGCCCTCTCTGTGGGCACACACACATAGAGTTCGTCATGTGGGGGTGGAAAATCACCCCCCCACACACACACTCATCTAGGCTGGCCTGGGCCACTGAGCACGATGTGTGCACACCGCGGTGAGCAGGGAGGACTCGGCTGGCGGGCCTGGTGCCTGTGCTCCAGGTGGCTGCTGCCCGGGGGTGGGGGTGGGGGTGGGGTGCAGAGATGGCAGAGATGCTAGAGAGGCACAGAGTGGTGCATGCAGGACTTGCTGGAGGCTAGAGCAGGCTGGCCCCTGCTCGAGCAGGTGGGGTGGCGGAAGAGAGAGCCAACTGTTTTTTTCTAAACTAAAACCTCAGCATTCAGGTTAAATTGCTGGGTTGGCACTTTGCAACAAATAAGTGGGGTTTGGGTTGCAATTTGGGCACTCGGTTTCAAAAAGGTTCGCCATCACTGAAGGTGTGTGTGTGTGTGTGTGTGTGAGAGAGAGAGACAGAGACAGAGACAGAGACGGGGGGGGAGGGGGGCAGTCAGAGCATCTGGAACGTAAATGAATACATGAAGCTGCCTCGTACTGAGTCAGACAATCGGTCCGTCAAGGTCTGTATTGCCTACTCGGACTGGCAGCCGGTCTCCAGAGTCAGGAGCAGAGGCCTTTCCCATCACCTGTTGCCTGGTCCTTTTAGCTGGCGACACCGGGGATTGAACCTGGGGCCTCCTGCGTACTGAGCAGACGCTCGGCCGCTGAGCCCCAGCCCCTCCCTTGGAATGACCCAGCCCAGAAGGCGGCCGGCTGTGCTCTCTGCTGATCAACCAGGTGCCACCGCAGTCGAAGGCTTTTTGGCTTTACAAGCTGACCCGGCTGGTTCTGATCCCGCGGGACTCAGCGCCCCAAAATGTGATTGTGATGGATCTCTATGAAGGTGGAGTGGAGCTCCCCCCGCCCCTTCCGTGCTCTGTAGAGGCTGAGGTGAACAGGGTCTCCGCAAAGTCTAGCCTGCAGCTGAATGCTGGGCTGTGGACTTCCTGGCAGTCGCCTTGTGTTTGTCTGCTCATCTGCCCTCGCTCTGCTGGGGGATTCCTCTGTTTCCATCCCTGGTTGTTGACTTGAGCTTGGACTCGGCCCAAGTGGTTGCCTCAGCTGCTGGGGCAGCACAAGCCCTCGCGTACGTGAGTGCCTCTGGCCCGGGGCGCATGCCCACCAAGAGGCAAAGCATTGGACTTCGGGGGCTTGGGCGATGGTCCCCTTCAGCTCCAGGCTTGGGTGTGGGGCCTGGCAGAAGCAGCCGCCCTGTCGGAGGGCAGCTGCAGCGGGGCTTCTTTGCCCTTTCCGAGGGCTAAAGGAGAGCCCCCTTAACCTGAGCAAGGCCCGCTCCAGAGGGGCAGTCCTGTTAGCCAGCTGCTGAAGAAACAAGGCAAAAGCCCCGACAGACAGTCCTGCTGACCTGGCGAGAGATAAGGAGAGCAGCCTCCTAAGCGCTTTGCAGACAAATACTGCTGCCTGCCACTTGTAGGTGTTGGGTGGGAGGGAAGCAGCCGTGCTGTAGGCTGGGGTACAAAGGGCTGCCCTTTCCCGCAAGCCCCTCCCCCTCTCCAGCATGCCTGGGTGCTCATCTGGGGCAGTAGGTTCCAAGGGGAAGAGATAAGGAGTGCCTTTTGTTCCCGGGGGAGGAGGGCCGTGGGGTGGGGTGGGGTGGGGGTGGGTTCAGAGGAGCAGAGTGGTCTTCCCAGCCCTTTGCCCTTGGGGTGGCCAAAATTTGCTGCTCACTTGGGTGGGCTTCCTGCTGGGTGTTTGTAATGCTCGAGAGAGGACAGAGGCAGCTCAGCAAGGTTAGGAAGGGCAGTGGTGGGCTGGGGGGGGGGAAACGGGCTCCTCTGGGGGGAAAAGAAGGGAGGAGAGAGCAGCTTGGCACGGCTGTGGCTGCAAGGGGGTTTGTTGAAGCATTGCTTGTAGGTTAATCCTGGCTTATGTGGGGTGGGGAGCAGGGTCGGGTTCTTGCCAGCAGCGCTGGGTGACTCTCCGCACAAGTCCCCTCCTCAGTTGCTCCCTCTTCTGTTGCAGGACTCCCGGGAGCGTGCTTGGCTGCCGGCAGCTGGAAGCTCAGCCCTTCTTCTCCCCGGTGGCTCCTCCACAACTCCTGCTGCTTGGAGGGCGGAGTCTCCAACGAGGGTGGCTCACACCCCAGCAGTTCCCGCAGCCGTGCTCCTGAGTCCTGGGCGGGATGGAGAGAGGAAGCGCCCGCGGACGACAGTCTCCTTGCTGAGAGAACGGGGAGAATGCCAAGAGTCCCAAGCGAAGGCCCCCTTGGAAGCATCAATGAGCAGCATGTGGAAGAGAACCAGCAGCTAAGACTGAGGCCCGGGGAGGCGGCAGCTCCTGGGAATGCTCTCTGGAACGGCTGCCAGGTTGGAGGCATCCGAGGCTGCTGAGGGCCGTCTGCTCGCTGGCTGAAGCGATCCACGGGGGAACTTCAAGCCGTGCCCTGGGAAGAAGGTGGGGCCATGCGCACTTCTCGCCGCCGTGCTGTAGCTTCCTCGCCCTGGGAAGGGGGCTGCTTGGCAGTTGTTGCTTGGAACCGGTTGGCAGTTTGCAGAGACCTGCCCCTGTGTGCAGCCGGCCTCTGAGACTTCGCTCTGTGCCAAGAAGAGGCACCGGGCGCAGCGCTATCTGTGTAATGAGCCTTAATTGCCGCGTTCTGAGGGCTCCTGGGAAACCGGCCCTGCGCACCCTGCTCTGGAGGTTCTGAGTGGCTGGCAGAGGGTTGCGCCAGCTAGGAGGGAAGCTGGGGTGCCGATTGGCGTGGCTTTTCCTTGGGAACCAGCCTTGCCTGCCACTCTGAGCCTTGGAAGACGGGTCTCCATCACTGGGCCCCCCAGACTGCAAAGCAGACCCGGTGGTGGGAGTGCCTCCCGTCGGACCCCTTGCTGGGGGCTGCCAGGAGCCTCGGCCTGGCACGTTCCGTTCCCTTTGCTCCTCCTCTTTGCCTGGATGTTTGCTGGAGAAGCGGAGGGTTCCTGTCCCCAGTGGACAAACCTGCTGGTGGTTTGCAATGTGTTTTCCTTGGCTGAGGTTTCCCACTCCGGACCCCTCCTTGGCTGAGTTTCTTCGCTCTGAGACGTCAGGTGGACCCGTTTGTGACTCACGTCAGAGAGGGACTATGGGGGGTTCCCCTTCTTTCCCAGAGGGGGTGCTGCCGCCTGAGCAAACAGCCCCGAGGGAGCAGTAGGGAGATCCTGGTGGGGAAGCCGGGGTCCCTCCGTCCTTGCCCCTCCAGCTCTCTTTCGAGCCCTTCCGGGAACCCCTGACTGAGAAGGAGGTGGCCGCCTGGCCTTGCCCAGCCATGGCCGACCACCCGGAGCTGCTGGCTGAGATGTCGGCGGTGGGCCAGATGGGCACGCAGGAGCGGCTGAAGCACGCCCAGAAGCGTCGCGCCCAGCAGCTGAAGAAGTGGGCACAGTTCGAGAAGGAGGTGCTGGGCAGGAAGGCCAGAGCGGACAAGAAGAAAAAACCGGGGGGACGCAAGGAGAGGCACGTGCTGTTCCCCGACAACATCCGCCTTTTGGAGGCCGCCTGCCGCAACGACGTGGAGGAAGGTAGGCCGTCTGGGGGAGGTGGCTGGCTGGCCTGCTTAGCACTGATGGGACCAGACCTGACCTAGAAAACATCTGGACTTGTTTCGGCCGGGTTCTGACCTGTAGCTGAACCTCTTTGGGGCTCTGGCCTTGGAAAGTTGTGGAAATCTTGATGCGTTCGGGTAGTTTGTGACTTATTTTTCTGTGCTCCCGCGGCTTCTTTCTGTGGAACCGGCTTTCCAACCATGAGGGCTAGAACCTCAAAAGAGCACGCACATGTTGATTTTAAGAAGGGTTTGCGGGCTGCAGAGAGACCCCTTGGGGGGCAGAAACCTCTGTCTGTTGCAAGGATCCCTGTTCACTTAAGGGAAGAATGCTTGTGGGGGCCCTTTCCTCTGCTTGTCGGACTCTGCTTGTGGGGGCTGGAGAGCCAGCCTGGTGTCGTGGTTAAGAGCAGGTGCACTCTAATCTGGAGAACTGGGTTTGACTCCCCGCTCTGCCACTTGAGCTGTGGAGGCTTATCTGGTGAACCAGATTAGTTTGTGCACTCCCACACACGCCAGCTGGATGACCTTGGACTAGTAGTCACAGTTCTTCAGTGCTTTCTCAGCCCCACGGCAGCACAAGTCTCTTTTGCCACTTGACGTTTAGGAAAAATTAAAGTTGAAGATAGAAAGCAAATTCCGTCATAAAAAACCCTGTACATTAATTTGACAGAAAGTGATGAGGAGGGACGGCAGCCATCCTGTTTGGATATTCTGTTAAACTTTAAAACACTGAAAACACTGGTCCCTTTTTGATAACATTCATTACCGCATTACAGCATACTACATACATAAGCCTTTATTGGCATAGTCGGAAGCGAATACATAAATCAGAAGCAAATACATAAATACACGATAGATAAAAACGGCAAAAGACCCCCACAGGGACCATAACAAATACGTTCTGCTGAGAACTCTCAACTATCTCCGCAATGAAATTGGCGACCTCTTCACCAAGACCAGGGTCCAAATTATTTAACAATAGAGATAACCTAGTCCACAGGTGTCAGACTCGCGGCCCTCCAGATGTCATGGACTACAGTTCCCATCATCCCCTGCCAGCATCATGCTGGCAGGGGATGATGGGAACCGTAGTCCATGCCCCCCACCCCCCCCCACCCCCCCCACCCTCCCCCCCCACACCTACCACCCCCCCCCACCCCCCCCCCCGCGCCCCCCGCCCCCCCACCCCCCCCCCCCCCCCCCCCACCCCCCCCCCACCCACCCCCCCCCCCCCCCACCCCCCCCCCCCCCCCCCCCCCCCCCCCCCCACCCCCCCCCCCCCCCACCCCCCCCCCCCCCCACCCCCCCCCCCCCCCACCCCCCCCCCCCCCCACCCCCCCCCCCCCCCACCCCCCCCCCCCCCCACCCCCCCCCCCCCCCACCCCCCCCCCCCCCCACCCCCCCCCCCCCCCACCCCCCCCCCCCCCCACCCCCCCCCCCCCCCACCCCCCCCCCCCCCCACCCCCCCCCCCCCCCACCCCCCCCCCCCCCCACCCCCCCCCCCCCCCACCCCCCCCCCCCCCCACCCCCCCCCCCCCCCACCCCCCCCCCCCCCCACCCCCCCCCCCCCCCACCCCCCCCCCCCCCCACCCCCCCCCCCCCCCACCCCCCCCCCCCCCCACCCCCCCCCCCCCCCACCCCCCCCCCCCCCCACCCCCCCCCCCCCCCACCCCCCCCCCCCCCCACCCCCCCCCCCCCCCACCCCCCCCCCCCCCCACCCCCCCCCCCCCCCACCCCCCCCCCCCCCCACCCCCCCCCCCCCCCACCCCCCCCCCCCCCCACCCCCCCCCCCCCCCACCCCCCCCCCCCCCCACCCCCCCCCCCCCCCACCCCCCCCCCCCCCCACCCCCCCCCCCCCCCACCCCCCCCCCCCCCCACCCCCCCCCCCCCCCACCCCCCCCCCCCCCCACCCCCCCCCCCCCCCACCCCCCCCCCCCCCCACCCCCCCCCCCCCCCACCCCCCCCCCCCCCCACCCCCCCCCCCCCCCACCCCCCCCCCCCCCCACCCCCCCCCCCCCCCACCCCCCCCCCCCCCCACCCCCCCCCCCCCCCACCCCCCCCCCCCCCCACCCCCCCCCCCCCCCACCCCCCCCCCCCCCCACCCCCCCCCCCCCCCACCCCCCCCCCCCCCCACCCCCCCCCCCCCCCACCCCCCCCCCCCCCCACCCCCCCCCCCCCCCACCCCCCCCCCCCCCCACCCCCCCCCCCCCCCACCCCCCCCCCCCCCCACCCCCCCCCCCCCCCACCCCCCCCCCCCCCCACCCCCCCCCCCCCCCACCCCCCCCCCCCCCCACCCCCCCCCCCCCCCACCCCCCCCCCCCCCCACCCCCCCCCCCCCCCACCCCCCCCCCCCCCCACCCCCCCCCCCCCCCACCCCCCCCCCCCCCCACCCCCCCCCCCCCCCACCCCCCCCCCCCCCCACCCCCCCCCCCCCCCACCCCCCCCCCCCCCCACCCCCCCCCCCCCCCACCCCCCCCCCCCCCCACCCCCCCCCCCCCCCACCCCCCCCCCCCCCCACCCCCCCCCCCCCCCACCCCCCCCCCCCCCCACCCCCCCCCCCCCCCACCCCCCCCCCCCCCCACCCCCCCCCCCCCCCACCCCCCCCCCCCCCCACCCCCCCCCCCCCCCACCCCCCCCCCCCCCCACCCCCCCCCCCCCCCACCCCCCCCCCCCCCCACCCCCCCCCCCCCCCACCCCCCCCCCCCCCCACCCCCCCCCCCCCCCACCCCCCCCCCCCCCCACCCCCCCCCCCCCCCACCCCCCCCCCCCCCCACCCCCCCCCCCCCCCACCCCCCCCCCCCCCCACCCCCCCCCCCCCCCACCCCCCCCCCCCCCCACCCCCCCCCCCCCCCACCCCCCCCCCCCCCCACCCCCCCCCCCCCCCACCCCCCCCCCCCCCCACCCCCCCCCCCCCCCACCCCCCCCCCCCCCCACCCCCCCCCCCCCCCACCCCCCCCCCCCCCCACCCCCCCCCCCCCCCACCCCCCCCCCCCCCCACCCCCCCCCCCCCCCACCCCCCCCCCCCCCCACCCCCCCCCCCCCCCACCCCCCCCCCCCCCCACCCCCCCCCCCCCCCACCCCCCCCCCCCCCCACCCCCCCCCCCCCCCACCCCCCCCCCCCCCCACCCCCCCCCCCCCCCACCCCCCCCCCCCCCCACCCCCCCCCCCCCCCACCCCCCCCCCCCCCCACCCCCCCCCCCCCCCACCCCCCCCCCCCCCCACCCCCCCCCCCCCCCACCCCCCCCCCCCCCCACCCCCCCCCCCCCCCACCCCCCCCCCCCCCCACCCCCCCCCCCCCCCACCCCCCCCCCCCCCCACCCCCCCCCCCCCCCACCCCCCCCCCCCCCCACCCCCCCCCCCCCCCACCCCCCCCCCCCCCCACCCCCCCCCCCCCCCACCCCCCCCCCCCCCCACCCCCCCCCCCCCCCACCCCCCCCCCCCCCCACCCCCCCCCCCCCCCACCCCCCCCCCCCCCCACCCCCCCCCCCCCCCACCCCCCCCCCCCCCCACCCCCCCCCCCCCCCACCCCCCCCCCCCCCCACCCCCCCCCCCCCCCACCCCCCCCCCCCCCCACCCCCCCCCCCCCCCACCCCCCCCCCCCCCCACCCCCCCCCCCCCCCACCCCCCCCCCCCCCCACCCCCCCCCCCCCCCACCCCCCCCCCCCCCCACCCCCCCCCCCCCCCACCCCCCCCCCCCCCCACCCCCCCCCCCCCCCACCCCCCCCCCCCCCCACCCCCCCCCCCCCCCACCCCCCCCCCCCCCCACCCCCCCCCCCCCCCACCCCCCCCCCCCCCCACCCCCCCCCCCCCCCACCCCCCCCCCCCCCCACCCCCCCCCCCCCCCACCCCCCCCCCCCCCCACCCCCCCCCCCCCCCACCCCCCCCCCCCCCCACCCCCCCCCCCCCCCACCCCCCCCCCCCCCCACCCCCCCCCCCCCCCACCCCCCCCCCCCCCCACCCCCCCCCCCCCCCACCCCCCCCCCCCCCCACCCCCCCCCCCCCCCACCCCCCCCCCCCCCCACCCCCCCCCCCCCCCACCCCCCCCCCCCCCCACCCCCCCCCCCCCCCACCCCCCCCCCCCCCCACCCCCCCCCCCCCCCACAGGGAACTGTAGTCCATAACATCTGGAGGGCCGCAAGTTTGACATCTGTGGTCTGAAGCAACTTCTTGTGTTCACAAGACCCTGGAGAAGAAGAAGAAGAAGAGTTTGGATTTATATCCCCACTTTCTCACCTGCAGGAGACTCAAAGGGGCTTTCAATCTCCTTGCCCTTCCCCCCTCACAACAAACACCCTGTGAGGTAGGTGGGGCTGAGAGAGCTCCGAGAAGCTGTGACTAGCCCAAGGTCACCCAGCTGGCGTGTGTGGGACTGTACAGGCTAATCTGTATTCCCCAGATCAGCCTCCACAGCTCAGGCGGCAGAGCGGGGAATCAAACCCGGTTCCTCCAGATTAGATACACAAGCTCTTAACCTCCTACGCCAGTGCCGGTCAGAGAAAACCGAACAGGCCTCGGTAGACTGGCCGGCCTTGGGAAAGACAGCTTCCCGTGCTCCCACTTTTCTTGCCCCCCACCCCCAATTCACAGGTCTGCTGAGGAATAGGGCATTTAGTGCCTCTTTGGTGGACACATGAAACCCCTCCTGCTATTATGCCACTTTTCAGAGTGCTTGCTGGAAGTGTTTTGCACTTCTGCACAACAGCCCTGCGGCCTTAGATTCCGTTTTGCTGAGGTGACTGGCTCAACCAAGGCTGCTGCTCAGTTTTGGGGCCTGGCCGGCCAGTGAATTTGGGATCCCGGAGCTCGTTCGCCGGTTCCCAGAGTAATGAGAACGTGGCTGCTGCCGTTTCTTTACTCTCGAAGACCGACATCCTCCCTTAGGAAATGCCACTTTATCTCTAAACAGGGGCGTCCAACTCTGGCGCCCCAGAGGTCCATGGACGACAGCTCCCATCAGTCCCTGCCAGCATGACAGTACAGTCAACAGGATGGGACATCCAACAAATCAGCGATGAGATTTGGATTTCGGAAATCTGAAACCAATCAGAAGTCTGAAAACAGACCCGAAACAAAGCGGAAGCATTTAAAGACGACACGTTATATGGCGAACCTATGGTGGCGAACCTATGGCACGGGTGCCAGAGGTGGCACTCAGAGCCCTTTCTGTGGGCACATGTGCACAGAGTTCATCATGGGGGGGGGAATCACCCCCCACACTTACTTCTAGGCTGGCCTGGGCATGATCCTTTACCTGGGAGTAAGCTTGGTTTCTGGCAATGGGGCTTGCTTCTGAGTAAACCCTCCTAGGGTCGTGATTCACCCATTCGAAGTGTTGCACGGTTGCTTCACCAAGCTTGCTCCTGAGTAACGCGCGCCTCGGAGCCAACTGTTTTTTCTAAACTAAAACTTCAGTATTCAGGTTAAATTGCCGTGTTGGCACTGTGATCAATAAGTGGGTTTGGGGTTGCAATTTGGGCACTCGGTCTCAAAAAGGTTCGCCATCACTGTTATATGATGTAGGAATTACATAGCCAGGTTACGCTCAACAGCAACAGACAATATGTACTATAACCTAGCAGTATAGTCAACAGTCCATTGCATTATTTTGTTTGATTAAGAATCCTGCTGTCAAATTGTTTTATATCAGGGATTAAATGCCAGCGACATGAATTGTTTCGTTGCCTTAGCTTAGAGGGTTTTTGTTTGCTCAGGTAGCATTTCCAGTCCCTCTCAAACTGGGTCTTTCCTGCTCTTTCGCTCTGACCCATCAGTGTGGCTTCATTCGTCTCAGCAGGTTCTTCCGCAGGTGCCAACCTACAAATGGACAAAATCGATAACTGGCCATATCTTTCCCGTCAGACTGAATTGTTTTATCCTATGTTATGCCCTGTTTGCTGATTGACTCAATAGGTTATCTCATTTCTGTAACCTGTCCAGCCCCACTGCATTGTGCTGTCTTCCTGGGAATCTTTGTTGTTAGATAAAAATGTTTTCTCATACTTTATCATCAGTTTGTTGATTGTAGGAGAGACCAACTCAGCATGCCTGGACACTCGCAGGCCCCAAAATCACTCTGAAGTGTACAAGTATTATCTCTTGAATGGGATGATCCTCTGTTGGTTTGAACTTGGGAGCTGTCCTCTGGTTCCTCCTCCTCCTCCTCTCTGAGTAGCCATTGCTTCTTTCCCCTTCTCTACATGGACCATAACTGAGACAGACGTTTCTGTAGGTCTCTCCTGTAGAAACAATATATCATACTTGTACACACATGATGCTGGGCCAGCTGGCCGCTTGTGACAGGGAAATATACTCCTTGGATTAGGTTTCTATCTTTCTTTGAGAGCCAGCGTGGTGTAGTGGTTAAGAGCAGGTGCACAGTCTTTTCAAAAGGCCCTTATCACCACCATACACAGTCAGAATTTCATATACCTTTACCAAGGAAGCAAATGAGTCAGCTTATTTGTGCTCTACAGTTAAGTTCTTGTCATTGCCCCAAGGTCTCCTGGGAAGTGTAGTTCCCACCAGGCCATTTTCAGCCTCAAGTGAACAGGCCTCTTTCTCCAGCTTGCACTTTCAGGCTGAACTAAGATAAGAAGAAGAGGAAGAGGAGGAAGAGGAGTAGGAGTAGGAGTTTGGATTTATATCCCCCCTTTCTCTCCTGCAGGAGACTCAAAGGGGCTGACAATCTCCTTGCCCTTCCCCCCTCACAACAAACACCTTGTGAGGTAGGTGGGGCTGAGAGAGCTCCGAGAAGCTGTGACTAGCCCAAGGTCACCCAGCTGGCGTGTGTGGGAGTGTACAGGCTAATCTGAATTCCCCAGATAAGCCTCCACAGCTCAGGCAGCAGAGCTGGGAATCAAACCCGGTTCCTCCAGATTAGATACACGAGCTCTTAACCTCCTACGCCATTACTGCTGTGGGGGGGGGGGGGGGCAGAAAATGTAGAGTGTGCACCGGACGCAGTTTTAGCCCAGCTACGCCTCTGGGAGGCAAAAGTTAGACCTAGTTAGACCTTGGGAATCCCCAAGGGGTGGTCTATAAATTCAAATAATAAAATAAATAAATAGATAGTCTACTCCTTAACCAGCAATTTGCCCCTTTCAGTGTGCGCCACCGGGAGCTAGCAAAGCTCAGACCAAACGAGATGCTCTGTCTTCCAGATGTCTACTTTCCTATTCGTTATAATTTACATTCTGGTTGCCATATTGGGGTCGCAAAGAGCATATTTAAATTCCAAGCCTGCAGAGCACAAAGGCAAAATCATTTCTGTTTTTAATAGCAGTCTGCTGTGGGTGGTGGCGATGGAGGGGAGGGATAAGAATACGGTCACTTCCTGTTTCCCGGCCGCACCGTTTTCCTTCCAGGGAGGAAGTCCTTCATGGGGTCACAGTGGGATTTGGGGCCAGATCTGAGGGTTCGTGGCTGTTGAATTCTGCCTCCCGTTGGGTGTCTTGGATGCACACACAACCCCATACTTGGTAGCCCTGATTAAATAAACGTCTTGTTTGCTGCAATGCTTTCTCTTCTCCAGAACTGCCGTGCCAGTGGGAGAGACAAATAACAGGCCCATGTTTAGACCAGCTGGAGTTCTGCCCAGGCACTTGGGCTGCCCCAAAGCTTTCATGCTGTTGACTGATAGGTTTGTCTGACTTGCGTGGGATTCAAGATTTAGTGCTGGGTCTTGGGAATCCAAAATGTTTTCCTATGTGAGTGCCAGCTGAAGTGATTGGGGAGCAAAACCAGAGGAAATTATGGTGCTGGATGCTGACTTGAAGAGCAGGGCTTCCGTTGTGCTAGTAAGTAGGACTTTTTTTTTGTCTGATTGCAGCAAAAATGAGACAACACACAATGCCACACATGTTGATGTGGCCCAAGAAGAACCTTTCAGCTGGACGGATTGTTTGGGGCTTCCATGGGGGACGGATTGTCTGGGGCTTCCTAGAGGCAGCTGGTCAGAGGGCAAGACTTGGCAGGCTTTGGGTCTGATCCAGAATGGCTCTTCCATATGTTCTTTAATGGTGTCTGTGTGTGTGTAAGGCAGTGGTGTCTAAATCTGGCGTTTCAGATGTTCATGGACTACAATTCCCATCAGCCCCTGCTGGTGTGGCCAGTTTGGCACTTCAGATGTTCATGGACTACAATTCCTGCAGCCCACTGCTGGCATGGCCTGATGGCTCAGGCCATCAGTAGTTGGTAGTGGGATTGAGGCTTTTTGGTGAGGTCGTTTGACCTTATGGACAACACTGTAAAGCAGGGGTGTCCAACTCTGGCACTTCAGATGTTCATGGACTACAATTTCCATCAGCCCAGTAGGGGCTGATGGGAATTGTAGTCCATGAACATCTGAAGCGCCAGAGTTGGAAACCTCTACTGTAAAGCCACCAAGGTAGGGTAGGCTGGACCTAGGAGATGCTGCTTCTGTGGACTGTGAGCACGTGGCCCAGGCATGTTGAGAGGCGGGGGGTGGTTAATATGGAGATGCTGCAGATTAGGCCCTGTTTTACCACGTCTTTCTTCTGGCAGGGAAGACAACTATGGGGTTGTGCAGGGCGTGTGAGTGTATGCACCCTTTGGGAACGCAGGGTGTTTCTAGATCCCTGGCAGAGAATGGGTGGTGAACTGGAGCACGGAGCCACCTTATCGAAGGCTGAAGTGTGGTGGCAGCCACCTTCGGACAACGAGATGCCATAAAAGGGGGGCAGCAAATCTGAGCTGGGGGTGCTGTCCTTCAGAAAGGGCTCCTCTTTCACTGAAGCGGACCTGCATGAAGTTGCGGCCATCACCAGATGCTTCAGGGTTGTTATTTTTTTTTAAAAAGCGTCTTTCACTTGAGGGTCAGAGGTCAGTGGCGCTTGGGTGGACATGGCCTGTCCCTTCCACTTTGGAGAGTGAGGCAGAAAACTGATGTGGCGTCCACGAGGATCCCTGGCCCCGTGTTGGTAGAAAGGCTACCTTGCAGCGAGCACCCTCAGGCAAGGGTGCAGCGTCTCTGAAAGCCGGGCATCTCCGCTTTCTTTCCCATTGCAGCCCCCCCCCCCCCCCGACCCCCAGCCTGTTGACTTGAGCAGAGAGTCCGCGGCTCCACCTCTGAAAAGTTCTTTGTTTCCACAGTTCGGCATCTCCTCTTGAGCGGCGTCGACCCCAACCTGTGCAATGAAGACGGCCTCACTGCGCTACACCAGGTGAGTCACAAAAGCCTCCCTTCTCAGTTCTTCCGCACCAGTTCCAGGCTGCTCCCTCTGCTTCTCTGAGTTGCACGGTTCTGTCTCTTCTGGCTGCTGTCTGTGGGGCCTCTAGCAGTTTCCCGAGTCAGTGCCCAGGGAACTCCGTGCCAGCTGAGCCAGTGTGGTTCTCTCTTGGTTGGGCAGGAGGAAGAGAAGGGCAGCCTTGTGTGGCATAGGAGCACGGCACGAGGTCGAGCACAGACACACGAAACGCCCGTAGTCAGGCCAAGGGTCCATCAAGGTCAGCACCCACCGTCTACTCAGACTGTCACCTGCTCCCCAGGGTCTCAGGGGTGGGAGGGGTCCTCCACATGCCCTCCCACCTGGAGATGCCAGGCACATGGCCAGGGCCCCTGTGCATGCCAAGCGGAGGCCCTGCCACTGAGCCGTGACCCCTTTTCATGCACAACTTTTCATCCTGGCAGGGCTCAAAAGCTCTCACGGCACCAGCGGGAAGTCATGAGGAGAGATTGCCGTGTCTGCCGCGCTCGGGGCTGGGTGTGTGCCGTGGGAGGGGGTCCCCCCTGACTCTTGGGGCCCAACCGCCAGCCTCTTGTCAGCCTGCTAATGCCCGCCACCCCCAGTCCTGCCCGGAGGAATGCCCGCCTGCCTGCCTGCCCGCCCTCTCTGCTCTGTTTGCTCTCCCACTTGCTCCTCGCTGCCTCTGCCACTTGGAATTCCGGAATGCGCCTGCCTGCCTGCCTGCCTCCCTCCGTGCCAAAGGGCTGGAATGCTGTTTTCCGCTGATCTCCAGCCTGCTGCGAACCCTTGTTCAGAAGAGGCCCCCAGTGAGCCTTTAATCCCTGCCCTCTCATCCCCCCTTCCCCCCCCCCCCCCGTACAAAACGAAGGTGGAGGGAGAGCGGCTGGAGCTGTAACTTGGCATGAACTCCTCTGGCACAGAGCAGGCTGCCTTCCTTCCCCTGGGTTGGTCTCGTGAAGCCGCCTGACGCTGAGTGAGACCCCTGGTCCATCTGCGTCTGTGTGGTCCAGTCAAAGTGGGGGCAGCTCTCCATTAGAGGTCCTTCACTGCCTGGCTCTGGGCAGGGGTCTGCAACCTGCAGCTCTCCAGATGTTCATGGACTACAAATCCCATCAGCCCCTGCCATGCTGGTGGGATTTGTAGTCCATGAACATCTGGAGAGCTGCAGGTTGCAGACCCCTGTGGTAGCGCCTTCTGCGGACCAAGCAGGTGCTCTGCTGCTGAGCCACGGCCTCTCTCCAGCTCCTTGGCCCCCTGTCTGTCATTCCCCAGCACACCTGTCTATTAACCCTCTGATGGAGACTGCAAGAGGGACAGCTTGGGAGTCTTCTATGCAGAGGGGTGGTGCAGCAGAGATCCGGCTGACTCCCGCATTCTGGAGTCAGTGGCGTAGTGGTTAAGAGCAGGTGCATTCTAACCTGGAGGAACCAGGTTTGATTCCCTGCTCTGCTGCTTGAGCTGTGGAGGCTTCTCTGGGGAATTCAGATTAGCCTGTGCACTCCCACACACGCCAGCTGGGTGACCTTGGGCTAGTCACAGCTTCTCAGAGCTCTCTCAGCCCCACCTACCTCCCAGGGTGTTTGTTGTGAGGGGGGAAGGGCAAGGAGATTGTCAGCCCCTTTGAGTCTCCTGCAGGGGAGAAAGGGGGGATATAAATCCAAACTCTTCTTCTTCTCTTCTTCTCTAGCTGGGAGCGCACTTTGACAGTCTTCCATCGGGAAGTCTCCTTCTGCCCAGGGAAAGGGCCTTTGCTGGCAGAACAGATCCCTGAGATCTGACTCACATCCAGTGGTGTAGCACCCATGGGCGGGGGAGCATGAGCACATGGTGCATTCCACCCGGGGGAAGGCGCCGCAGCAGGGGCAGAGGGCGCGTGCATGCCCCGGTTCCCCTTCGCTCCTCCCCTGCCCACAGCCAGTGTGGTATAGTCAGCAGGGTGTTGATCTTGGACAGAGAATGCCTGCCTGGGTCACAGTCAGAGGTGGGATCCAGCAGGTTCTCACCAGTTCCCGAGAGCGGGTTACTAATTATGTGTGTGTCCCCAGAGGGGGTTACTAATTGGGTCCGCTTTTCCGTTAGAAATTCCATTAGGTCCAAAAATCATAAAGTCCTGTTGTTTCCTACGTGGCTGGTTAGCGAAGGTAGAAAACGGGATAATTCTCCCTGTTGGGCTGTTTTAAAATCACGTTTTAGAAATATGGTCAAGTTCCTTGTTTAAGGAAAGTTTCCTTCTTTTGATTTCTAGAAACAAAATTAAGTATTTGAAAGTATTAAGTATTTGACAGGCAGTCAATTAGAGGAGAAGTCGTTGTTTCTGTTGGCAGTAGACGATGGGACTTGCTATAATGAGTTTAAATTATGGACAGAAAGATACCAGCTGGAAATTAGGAACTTTTTTTTTACAGTAAGAGTTTTTTACAGTAACAGAGAAATTATTAATGCCCCGCCCCCGGAATGCCCGGCCACGCCCCCGTCGTGCCCCGCCCAGCCCCATTGGCGCTACGCCACTGTTTGAATCCCACCACCATGGGAACCTGTTACTAAAAATTTTGGATCCCACCACTAGTCACAGTCCTGCTTCTGTGAAGCTCACCCGACTGGTCTTGGCCCAGTTTTCCTCTGTCAGCCTCCGAGGAAGGGCGAGGCAGAAACGTGGAGAATAAATGAGAGTGAATGAATGACGGTGAGGCTGGGCTGCCCCTCCCAAACTCAGCCCCCCCTCATAGTAAATGAGGTTAATGGGGTGGAGCTAAATCCAGGCAATTAAACAGCCAATTGCAGGGAAGAGAAGACTGGGGGAACGCCAGCCATGGAAGAGTCCGCTGGCCAAGAAGGAGATAAACTGAGAAAGGGGACTTTAACATTCGGCTTCTGTTGGTGAGCTGCCAAGAGGAAGAAGAAGAGTTGGATTTATATCCCCCCCCCTTTCTCTCCTGTCAGGAGACTCAAACACCCTGTGAGGTGGGTGGGGCTGAGAGAGCTCCAAAGAACTGTGACTAGCCCAAGGTCACCCAGCTGGCGTGTGTCGGAATGCACAGGCTAATCTACTTCCCCAGATAAGCCTCCACAGCCCAAGCGGCAGAGCGGGGAATCAAACCCGGTTCCCCAGATTAGAGTGCACCTGCTCTTAACCACTACACCACGCCGGCTCTCTTCAGAGGGCTTCTACGTGTGCCTGGGCAGGTGGACCCTGAGGCACAGGTGTGTTGGGATAGGTCGATGGCAGAGGGGGGTTCTTGCTTGAAGGGAGGGAACGGCAGAGGCAGGCTTTTGACCAGATCTATCTATCTATCTGTCTGTCTGTCTGTCTGTCTGTCTGTCTGTCTGTCTGTCTGTCTGTCTGTCTGTCTGTCTGTCTGTCTGTCTGTCTGTCTGTCTGTCTGTCATTCATTTATTATTGAACTTATATACCGCCCTCCCCTGGAGGGCTCAGGGTGGTTTACAACAGAAAAATGACAACAGGTAAATAAATAAACAACCGCTGTACATTTAGTACTGGCGTATTTTAAAACACAGTGTCCAAATCATAATATAACATTTCAAACAACAGATGGCGTCTAAGCTAAAAACTCCTCTAAGAGGGGAAATCAGAGCCCCCGCTGTTAAAAGAGGGGAAAGAAGGGGGGGGGGAAGGGGGCATCAGCGGTTGGCCTCCCCAAAGGCCCGGCGGAATAGCTCGGTCTTACAGGCCCTGTGGAACTCATTAAGGTCTCGCAGGGCCCAGACAGCTGGAGGGAGAACATTCCACCAGGCAGGGGCCAGGGCCGTAAAAGCCCTGGCCCGGGTGGAAGCCAGCCGCATTATGGAAGGGCCGGGAACCACCAGTAAATTGGCCTCTGCGTTTGGCACTGGGACATGTGCCAAACGAGATGGGACATGTGGGGCCAGACGGTCCCGCAGGTACGAGAGTCCCAGGAGTTCCCGAGCAGCACCTGTTGGCTGGCTAGTTGAGCTCCGGTTTTAAACACAGCTCCCGTCCTCGGAGCCCCGGCTGTCTTCTCCACTGCTGCTTTGGGCATCCAGTGCCGCCTCCTCCTCTCTGTTTGGCCCCCTGCTGCCCACCTTTCTCTCCTGTCTTTCTCCAGTGCTGCATCGATGACTTTGGGGACATTGCTGAGCTGCTGCTGGAGGCTGGCGCTGACGTCAACACCTGTGACAGCGAGCTCTGGACCCCGCTGCATGCTGCCGCCACCTGTGGGCACCTGCATTTGGTGGAGCTCCTCATTGAAAAGTAAGGAAGGGGGGCAGGCAGATGGCGTCACGGCTGGTGCTCGGAGGCAGGAGAATGCTGAGCACCAGGCGGCAGTGTTGTGCGTGCGTGCGTGCGTGTGTGTGTGTGGGAGTACTCTTTGTCAGTCTCTGCAGAGGTGGGGATCCTGGCTGGACTTTGCTGTGACCCAGAGGGGCTGACCTTGCCACAAACACCATCAGATGAGTTTGTGTGAGCAGTTGGGCTGCTATCTACTCAATACATGAAGGGCATTTTACCGGAGGGTTCCCACCCTCTTCCCTTCAGTAAAGGGCTACCAAGGTACTTTTACAATATATCTTCACCATATCTCCGACGTACCTTAATGCTAGCCCGACTGAACGCCCTACCTTCAGCAGTCCTGAGCGGCAGATTTCTCCAGATCCCATACCAACAAAGAACGTGTCCCTGCTCACAAAAAGCCATTGAAACAATCGAGCACATCCTCCTAGATTGCGAACTATATACTTCATCCAGAAGACAATATATAGACCCACACACTGAGAACTATGCGTACTCACCAGACAAGGTCAAATCCTTCTTTCTGCTTTGTGATCAGTCTCCTCAGAGATCCCTAGACGTTGCCAAATTCCTGGCGCTGGCACAGCAGATTCGCCACAGATTTTAGTTTATTTATTTATTTATTTATTTATGGTTTTAACTGCAGGAAATGTCTGAACCTACTTATTTTAACTTGATTCTCCTCAACCTCCCTGTTGTATTTTAAACTTATGCCAATAAAAAGGTTGATGATGATGGTGAGCAGTTGGGCGGGGGGGGGGGGGTAGCCGATAAAGTTTGCTTATTGTAAATCATTTGGCTTAACTCTGCTTGGATGGAAAAGCCTCCTTCCCAGAGGCCTGAACCCCTCCCCCCCTTTAGCCAGTGCAAGTATTTTGCCACCCGCAGTCATAAACGGGTGTTTCTCACTCTTTCCTCCTCCCAGGTCCTTACAGGTCTGAATCGTGCATTTGGCTCGGACGCAGCGTCTGGTCTTGTGCGTGGCAGGTTCCCAGGCCAGACCCTGGGCTTCCAGGGCGCTGCTCGCCGGCTCAGTTGTTCGCCACGGTGCTCACTCCCCCCGCCCAGGGAGGGCAGGAGCCGGCCTACCACGCAGCACCTTCCTGAGCTGCCCGCCACTGAGCTCCACCCCCCCGTCTCCCTGCAGACTGGGGGGTGGGGCTCAGCGGCGGGCATCCCGGGCCTGCACTGTGGCAGCAGGCTGTCCAAGCTGCCTGTCGAGGCCCAGCCCTCCCTGCTGTCCCTCATAAGTGGGGCAAGCAGGGGGGGCGGGTGAGCTGGGGCGGGCGCAGGGACCCAGTCATGCCCCTGGGCGCCATTTAGGCCCGGTATGCCACTGCCCTCAGGGAAATGATCCTGTCACCAGATCCAGCCAGTCTTGGCTTGAGCCTCCTGTACAGTTCCAGGAGGTCTTGACTGCCCACAGAAGAGGAATCTACAGCTGTCCTCTTATCAGTAGCCAAGGGCAGAGGCCCCATTGGCTGGGAAAGAGTCCTCCCCTCACCAGAGGGCCTCCCATTCGCCCAGGGGTGGTGGCAGCAGCTGCCAGTCCCAGGCTAATTAACTTGTGGAATTCACCTCAGCAGGATTTGGTTGCCAGCGCCAATTGGCATATTTATAATTTGGCTCCTAGGCTGCCTTTCCCCACCCAGGCTTAGGGCAGCTTCCAGCAGAACAGTTCCGGAGCAATCAAACAGCCAATTTGACTGCAAATGGCACCCTAAGTATTTCTCATTAAGAATGGGATTAACAATATGCAAAAACAGAAGGCCTCTGACGACAAGGAAAGGTGACTGAAGCAACATCTGCTCTGGGCGCCCGCAGCCCCCCGTACCCCCCACAGCCCTTCCTCCCCCACGCCCCCCACTTTCCTTTAGAAGTTGCAAGAGCCGGCCTGCAGGAAGGCTAGGGGTGGGGCTCGGCGGTGGGCAAAATTACGGCGGGCCGGCTCCTGCCCTCCCCAGCCTCCCTGGGGGGTGCGGGAGCCAGCCTGCAGCCATGGCAATCAACTCACACCCTGGCACAGGGGAGCCACTGGCTGGTGCCTGGCGCCCCCCATGGTATGCGCCTGGGGCAGGGGTAGGGAACCTGCGGCTTGAGAGCCGCATGCGGCTCTTCTGCCCTTGCACTGCGGCTCGCTGAGCCACCGACTTCATCCTTGCCCGCCCTGCAGGCAGTAGGGCGGGCGCACCAATTGCCCACAGCCGGCTGGGCCGCGTCGTGGGTTTCCCCTCTCGCCCGCCCCATTGGAGCCGGGCGGGCGCTTTCCCGGTGGCCGGCGAGGCCGAGCCGCCAGCTTCATCCTTGCCCGCCCTGCAGGCAGCAGAGCGGGCGCACCAATTGCCCGCGGCCGGCTGGGCAGCATCGCGGGCTTCCCCTCTCGCCCGCCTTGTTCGAGCGGGGCGGGCGCTTTCCCGGCGGCCGGCAAGGCCGAGCCACTGGCCCCATCCTTGCCCGCCCTGCTGCCTGCATCCATGTGCTTCTCAGAATGAGTGGAGTAAAAGGTAAAAAAGCCCAATATATATAGTGTTATCTTTATTTTAAATGTCAAAAATTATTTGCGGCTCCAAGTGTTTTCTTTTCCCATGGAAAACGGGTCCAAACGGCTCTTTGAGTGTTAAAGGTTCCCTACCCCTGGCCTGGGGACATGGGTTACCCCACATTCCCATTAGCAGTACGCCACTGTAACCCATACAGACAGTGGTTCCGGATGTCCAGACACGGCTCTGGGAAAGAGTGGCTGGGACGGGCTGACTTTGCATAAGACAGATTCATGTGTTTATAGGAGTGCCCCCCGCCCCGCCCACCCCCTCTCTTTGCTCCCCGCCTCCAGGGGTGTCCAGCCTGTGTCCTGACCTGTTATCCCCGTACCTTTTAACCAGCCCCTCTCAAGAAGTTCGGCCAAGTGACTTTCCTTGGCTGTGACTCGTAGCTTCTGACCTGTTGCTGGAATGAAACATCCGTTCACACAACCCTCACCCCTCCCCTCAGTGAGAAAAAAGATATCCCCCCCTTCTCCCCCAGTGAAGGAGGCAGCATCCTTAAGAAACCCTCCAAAGCCACAGCACCAGAGCCTGAACACACAGCCTGGAGCCCCACTGCTCACCTCACCTGGAATCAAGGTCGCCTTCGCTGGCTCTGAGTACCTGCTCAGATCCTGCTGGTAGGGCTGTAAATATTTAACAAGGGTATACTGTTGATCAGTAATTGAGTCCTCGGTGCCTGCAGGGCTCTCCAGCAAGCCAGGCTTTGGGCCCGCAGCAGGAGAGCTTTCAGCAGGGGAGAGCTCAGGATGAGTCCTTGCTGCAGCCAGCATTTGTACTGTGGCAGGGAGTTCCCCAGTTGCTGTGCCTGCACTGTGGATCTCCCTGCCTGTGGATTGATGCTCCTTGCTGATTTTCACTGGCCGGCTTAGCCGAGCATCAGTATTCCCTTCAGAAAGGCTTTAGGGCAGACCTGGGCATTATATGGCCCGCGGGCCACATCCGGCCCACCGGATGACCCTGACTGGTCCCCCTGCCGTGCTGGGGAGCGAGGCGCCTTTGAAAGCCCCGCAGAAGCCGGCTGCCTTGGCTGCCGGCTTCTGCGGGGCTTTCAAAAGCGCCTCGCCCCCCTGCCTTTTGGCCCGGCCCTCCACAATATTTTCTGTTTCTTATGTGGCCCCATGGAAAAAATAATTGCCCACCCCTGCTTTAGAGCATCAGTGGGGACAGGGCGAGACTTTGGGTGCATAATCCTGAATGGGTCAAAATAGGAGCAAGGTACACGCCCTCTCAAAACCCAGTTGTTTGGGTGATACATTGGGACTGAGAAGAGGGAATGGCACGTCAGCAGCTTATAACTACAGGGTGTTGTGATACTGCAGGAATGAACAGCTTGACAAATGCACAAAGGGTGCATGCAGCCACAAAGGTGCAATTGTGGGAGACAGTCAGCATGCGTTTGTGTGTGACAGTGTTCTTGGGGGAAGGTCATTTTCCCGGATGGTCCCCCTAGGAGTGCAGAGGGCTACCATCATTAGGACCAACAGATGAAGTTCCCGGGTGCATCTGCTCGAAATAATCTTATTGTGACCGAAATTTCCTAGAAAACCCAAACTTAGAGCCAAACTGGACTTGAAGGCATCCTCTTGGCCACTGTGGGGACTCCTCGAGTGATTTTTAAATTGCTTTAAAAAGTGGGCTGGGGGCCCCACTTTTGTACTCTTGCCATCGGCTCCCCCAAAATGCCAAACTGGAACGTCCTCAAACCTCCCCCTCTCCCCCCACCCCAGCTCACACACACTGCAGTTGCAGGCAGGAGGAAAGGAGGGCTGTGCGTCGCGCTTCTGGCGTTATGAAATCACTTGAGCGTGGTGATGGCGACTGCAGTCAAGTCTAGCCTGGCCCTTATTTAGTGTTTTGTGAAAAGAAGCAGTGAGGAATTTGGAAAGAGGCTGGGAACTAACAATTGCACTTTCCAAGATTTTTGAGCTCTCCAAGGATTGCAGCCTTAGCAAAATAAGTCAAGTGGATAAACTTAATTTTGGACGTTGTTGCACTAAGATTCATCTTCGGTCTGAAACTGGCCAATGAAACCTTACTTGGTACCCTGTTTCCCCGAACATAAGACATCCCCGGAAAATAAGACGTAGTAGAGGTTTTGCTGAAGTGCGAAATATAAGGCATCCCCCAAAAGTAAGACGTAGCAAAGTTTTTGTTTGGAAGCATGCTCGACGAACAGAAAACAGAAAAATAAGACATTCCCTGAAAATAAGACATAGCGCATCTTGGGGAGCAAAAATTAATATAAGACACTGTCTTGTTTTCGGGGAAACACGGTAGTACCCTGTTTCCCCAAAAATAAGACCTACCCCCCCAAATAAGCCCCAGCATGATTTTTTTGGGATTTTTGGAGGATGCTTGAAATATAAGCCCTACTCCAAAAATAAGCCCTACTTACAGTTTCCCTGGCGCAGCTGATCTGGTCACGTGGGTGGGTGGGTGGGGGGCACAAAATCATGGGAAAAAATAAGACATCCCCTGAAAATAAGTCCCAACGCATCCTTTGGAGCAAAAAGGGAAACACAGGTATGGAGGTTTTAAGAAAGCTGTTTTTGGACCCACCCTGGGCTTTGCCTTGTGTGTGGTAGCCATGTTTCAAAAGCTTTTACAGGCGTCGTGCACTCCCTTGTATTTTTGAGAGAATCAAGGGTTGCCTTTGCACTAGAAGCAGCCAGATTTTGAGCATTGCCCCTGAATGCCCCAAGTCATGTTTGCAGAGGAGTCCGTGCTCAGGGATTTAACAGAAGCCGTTCGGTCAGTCCTGTGGTCGCCCACTTGCAACAAGTCTGGGTGGGTTACTGTGGAAATCCCAAACTCCCATTTCGGCATAACTAATGGCCAGCTGCTCTTTGAGAGGATTCTTATTTGTTCGTTCGTTTGTTCGTTCGTTCGTTCGTTCGTTTATTTAATATACTGCCCTCCCCTGAGGGCTCAGGGCGGTTTACAACAAGGTTAAAACATACATTAAAACATAATTTAAATATTAATTACATAAAAACAGAACCCATTTAAAAATGTGGATGGCGTCTGGCTACCCCCCTCTTGGCTGCAACTTCCAGGGAGCCCCTAAAGCCCGAGCCAGTTTAACCTCGTGCCATTCCTCCATACGCTAAACTCCTTGCGGGCCGGTGTCTTGCCTCCTCCTGGTCCTTCCTGAAGGCTCCTGGGTGGGGGAGGGCCGGACCTGGTTTGGGTCACTGTCTTTTGACACGAGGAGGAGAGGCAGAAACCCAATCCGCACCCTGCTCCGAAGAGCGCTGTGTTTTCCACGCACGCCCGGCTCTTCTTGAACAAAAATAACTCCTTGTATCTGTTACGCTCGGCACTCGTCAACTCACTTGGCTGCGAGGTGCAGGCAGATGCGTCGGGCGCTGCGGAGAGAGATGCCCACTTCTTCTCTGCCCCTTTCCCAGAGGTGCCAACCTGCTCGCTGTCAATTCCGATGGGAACATGCCCTACGACCTCTGTGAGGATGAGATGACGCTGGACTACATCGAGACCACCATGGCTGACCAAGGTGAGGCTTCCTGTGTTCCTGCCTGGCCTGCAGGAGGTCTCAGGTGCCCTCCCTGCAGCCTCTCCAGCTGAAAGGATCGGGGGGCTGCTGCGAAGGACCTTTCTCGGCTTGAGCCCCTGAAGAACCTCCGGAGAAGTTGGAGTGGGCAGCGCCGGCTTTGCCAGGCCAAGGGCTGAGCCAGTGCAAGGCAGTGGCACATGTCCATGTTCCCATCGTCCCCTGCCTGCGTGCCCCTTGGCCCGTGAAGCTGCCTTATGCCGAGTCAGACCGTCGATCCGTCAGGGTCAGGCTTGCTTGCTGAGGCTGGCAGCCTCTCTGCAGGGTCTCTGGCTGAGGAGCAGCAGTGGCGTCGGAGGTTAAGAGCTCGTGTATCTAATCTGGAGGAACTGGGTCTGATTCCCAGCTCTGCCGCCTGAGCTGTGGAGGCTTCTCTGGGGAATTCAGATTAGCCTGTGCACTCCCACACATGCCAGCTGGGTGACCTTGGGTTAGTCACAGCTTCTCAGCACTCTCTCTGCCCCACCTACCTCACAGGGTGTTTGTTGTGAGGGGGGAAGGGCAAGGAGATTGTAAGCCCCTTTGAGTCTCCTCCTCCTCCTCCTCCTCCTCCTCCTCCTCCTCCTCCTCCTCCTCCTCCTCCTCCTCCTCCTCCTCCTTCTTCTTCTTCTTCTTCTTCTTCTTCTTCTTCTTCTTCTTCTTCTTCTTCTTCATCATCATCCCTGACTGCCTGGCCAGAGATTGGACCTGCGACTTTCTGCGTGCCAGTCAGGTGCTGGACCACTGGGCCCTGCCCCCCAGCCCTGCCCCCCGGGAAGCTGTTCTTTCTCCCCAAGAGGGTGGTATTTGATGGTGTGTGGGGGTGAGCTGGAGGGCCCCCAGTCTGCCCCAGCTGACAGCTTTTGCCCCATCTACCCCATCAAATCCTGGCTGGGCTGTCCGCGCTGCCCCATGGGTCAAGGGGTGGCCGAGGGCTGGAGTAAAGCCGCAGGCGAGACTTGGCAGTGTTGCCCTCGGGAGCCAGGCAAGCGTTTTGCTGACTGAAGAATCGGATTAAGGGCTGACAAGCTCCAACTCAAAACGGGATTAAATCCCTACGGTAATTTGCGCAACCAGCCCCTGACCTAAAAGGCACCCTTTGCTCAGGAACGGGATTCCTGAGGCGGCCTCTTGAATTTCTCCAAAGGCCCCCAGTGGCTCCCTCCTCCTCCTCCTCCTCCTCCTCCTCCTCCTCCTCATTCCCCACCCCCCACCCCACTGATTTCTGAGCCAATCCTAGTGGCCACAAAAGGTCAGTCTGGGGCGCCCCCTTCCTTGGGATGCCACGGGCTGATGAGAAAGGCCTGTAGTGGGCAGTCCAGCAGGAGCCAGCGTGGTGCCGTGGTTAAGAATGGTGGACTCTCATCTGGAGAACCGGTTGGTTTCCCCACTCCTCCACGTGAAGCCTGCTAGGTGACCTTGGGCCAGTCATGGTTCTCTCCAAACTCTCTCTGCCTACCTCGCAAGGTGTCTGTTGTGGGAAGTGGAAAAGAAAGGAGTTTGTAAGCTCCCTTGAGTTTCCTCTAGGGGAGAAAGGCAGGGGGTAAATCCAAACTCCTCCTCTTCCTTTTCAATAGCCCAAGAAGAAGAAGAAGAGGAAGAGGAAGAGTAGTAGTAGTAGTAGTAGTAGTAGTTTGGATTTATATCCCCCCTTTCTCTCCTATACGGGACTCAAAGGGGCTTACCAATGCCTTTCCCTTCCCCCCTCATAGCAAACACCCTGTGAGGTAGGTGGAGCTGAGAGAGCTCAGAAGAACCATGACTAGCCCAAGATCACCCAGCTGGCGTGTGTTGGAGGGCACAAGCTAATCTGGTTCACCAGAGAAGCCTCCACAGCTCAGACGGCAGAGCAGAGAATCAAACCAGGTTCCCCCAGATTAGAGTGCACCTGCTCTTAACCCCTGCACCCATTGTCTGGGCGTAGAAAGTGTGCAGAGCGATAGCTGGCTCTGGTCAGGTCAGGGAGCGAGGACTTGCTCTGCTTGCTGATGCCCTTGTGCCTTTTGCATGGCCTGAGCAAGGAGCTTCGTGGGGGCAGGGGTGGGGGGGCAGTGCATGCAGATGTTCGAGGCAACGGCCTTTGAGCCAGTGAGCAGGAGAGCTGCCGGACAGAAGGGGGAAGATGGAGGGGGGGCAGCCCTGGACAGCGGTGAGTCTCTCTGGCGTAAAAGGGCCCTTATCTCTGGTGGCAGCCAAAGGGCCGCCTCCCCGTTCATGGCCATGTCCCTCCCCAGGTATAACGCAGGAGACCATCGAGGAGGCCCGCTCGGCGGTGGAGCGGGCCATGGTGGACGATATCCGCCGGCTGCTGAAGGAGGGGGTCGATCTGAACACACCGCTGGACCACAGAAGCGACTCTGGTGAGAGGCCCGCCCGGCGGAGGGTGGGGGAGGCGGAGGAGTTGCCCCCTTCCCCCTGGCTCAGGCGGTCGGTCTGTCCCCAGCGCAGGCACTGGTTTCCTTTCAGCCCCAGAGGAATGGGCTGTGTGGAACTGAGGGCATCTAGTGGGAGTCAGGAAAGCAGAGCCCTTCCTGGGGCAGTGGGCCAGAAGTGGAATCCGAAGTAGCCGAAGTTGGTTTGGTAGGGGAGGGGGGGATCTTGGACTCCCCAGTGGGTACCCTTCACCTATTCAATTTCAATAAGCCTTTATTGGCATACAGAACATACAATATAAATACAGTTAAAATTACTAGATAAAACTTCACACTGGATCATAAGTTCAGTTCGCAAACCTCAGCCAGAAACTTTGCCACTGCGAGACAACAGTCAAGGTCATTACAATGTATTGTCGAAGGCTTTCACAGCCGGAATCACTGGGGTGCTGTGTGGTTTCCGGGCAGTATGGCCGTGTAGAGAATGCTGCTAGAACACGGCCATACAGCCCGGAAACCACACAGCACCCCAAGGTCATTACAGTTTAAGAGCATATTTACTTTATCAAGCTCTGTCCCAGAGGGTTTTCATAGAGTCAATGATTTGTAATAATAAGCTGGATCTTGGATTCTGGTAAAGTGGGCAGTGGAGGAGAATGTGCACAATGGAATCCAACTGCCCTGGACTGCAGGGACAAAGCCTCTTATCGTTCGGTAGACCCTTGAGTCTTCCTCTATGGAGCGGGGATGGCATAATGTTAAATCTAGCCAGCATGTAGGCTCTCCTATATATAGGGTTGGTATTCCATAGCCGGGTCTCCTCTTCTGTGAGCTAAGGTGTGCCCCGCTTGGCAGTGCTGTGGGCCGTGCGGGAGAAGGGCTGGTTTCAAAACCCTCCCCCCCACCTGAATATTCTTCTGCCCCCCTTCCGCTTTCTTCCTGCAGCTGCACATTGCCTCTGCCAACGGCTACCTGGAGGCTGCCGAGTTGCTGCTCGAACACAAAGCCAGCATGAGCGTCCAGGACAGCGATGGGTGGCAGCCCCTCCATGCGGCTGCTTGCTGGGGCCAGGTGAGTTCTTCTGCCTGGCAGAACCAACCCCTCCGCCCTGTGCATTGTCCTTGTCCTGGGAAACCGGCCGCCCCAGATTGTCTATGCCAGGGGTAGGGAACCTTTAACACTCAAAGAGCCATTTGGACCTGTTTTCCACGGGAAAAGAAAACACTTGGAGCCGCAAATAATTTTTGACATTTAAAATAAAGATAACACTGTATATATTGGGGTTTTTTACCTTTTACTCTGCTCATTCTGAGAAGCGCATGGATATGTCCGCCGTGCTGCCTGCAGGGCGGGCAAGGATGGGGCCAGCGGCTCAGCCTTGCCGGCTGCCGGGAAAGCGCCCGCCCCGCTCCAATGGGGCAGGCGAGAGGAAGCCTACTTGGCCGCTGACCCAGCCAGCTGTGGGCAGTTAGATGCGCCCGCCCTGCCACCTGCAGGCCGGGCAAGAGATCAGCCAGCAGCTCGGCTCGTGGAGCCATAGTGCAAGGGCAGAAGAGCCGCATACGGCTCTCGAGCCACAGGTTCCCTACCCCTGGTCTATGCCATGGTGGGGTGCTGCCCCCTTGTGGCCAAGAGGATTTGGACTTCCTGGTTCAAGGAATATTGGCACAGTCCATCTCCTTAATCTGAATCCGTTGAGAGACCAGGTGGTCCTTGGGCCTCCCTGCTCAGTTCCAGGAGGATCCAAGCAAAGGATTCCTTAATCCAGCCAGCAGTGAGGGGGACAGTTCATCACTGCTGTGGTGGAGAGTGTGGGAGACTCTGGGCCACTCTCCTGGAGCAGGCCAGTGGCACGAGGGAGGGCGCTTGGGAATCTACTTGTCCTGTAGGTCAGTGTGGAACAGACAGAGCACATCAGAGGAGTACTGGGCGGTTTCCGGGCTGTATGGCCGTGTTCCGGTAGCATTTTCTCCTGACGTTTCGCCTGCATCTGTGGCTGGCATCTTCAGAAGATCTTCTGAAGCCACAGATGCAAATGAAGCGTCAAGGAAACGTGCAACCCTTCTTCAGGCTCCCTTTCTTTTCCCAGTGATTCCAGCTGTGAAAGCCTTCAAGAATATGTCAGAGGAGCCCTGCTGGATCAGACCAGGGGGCGACCTACTCCAGCATCTACTTTAACACAGCAGCCATAGTTGCTGCCTTGGAGTGCCAATAGACGGAGCAAAGAGTTCCCACCCACCCACCTCCCACACTTATGTGCAAATATATTAAATGCATTAGGGTACAAATAGGTGCATTTGCATTTACTTACATTATTTACATCCTCCCCAATTGGGACTCACATAAGAACATAAGAACTAGCCTGCTGGATCAGACCAGAGTCCATCTAGTCCAGCACTCTGCTACTCGCAGTGGCCCACCAGGTGCTTTCGGGAGCTCACCTGCAGGAGGTGAAAGCAATGACCTTCTGCTGCGGCTTCTCCTGCACCTGGTCTCTTAAGGCATTTGCAACCTCAGATCAAGGAGGATCAAGATTGGTAGCCATAGATCGACTTCTCCTCCATAAATCTGTCCAAGCCCCTTTTAAAGCTATCCAGGTGAGTGGCCATCACCACCTCCTGTGGCAGCAGATTCCAAACACCACTCACACGTTGTGTGAAGAAGTGTTTCCTTTGATTAGTCCTAATTCTTCCCCCCAGCATTTTCAATGAATGCCCCCTGGTTCTAGTATTGTGAGAAAGAGAGGAAAATTTCTCTCTGTCAACATTTTCTACCCCATGCATAATTTTATAGACTTCAATCATATCCCCGAGGGCAATGCGCACTCCCCCAGGGAGGGAAGCTCAGCCCTTGAGTGTAGATTTTCAGCACCTTTCAAGGTGGCAGAGCAGGAGAGAGACCACCTCCCCCACACCTGCACCCCTGCTCCCCTCCCCGATCTGGTTCCCTTCCGTGAGGCTGCTGTGGCAGGCTTAGGGCTCGGGGCAGTTCTCTGTTTGTTCCGTCCTCCGTGCTCTGCTGAAACCATTTCCTCCTGGCAGGTCCATCTGGTGGAGCTGCTGGTGGCCCACGGAGCAGATCTCAACGGGAAGTCGGTGCTGGATGAGACCCCGCTGGGTGAGTCGGGCCAGAGCGGCAGATGTGGAGCGGCTGTTTGGGCGCTTGGGTTTCTGGTCAGCGGTACTTTGTGGCCTCGGCCGCCTTTGGAGCAGGTCTTCTCCAAGTCCTGGCAAACCCTGGCTTGCGGGTGCTGTGTGTGGCCCTTCCACACTTGTGTCAGGCAAACCTTTCTCCAGGCATTAGGGGGGGTGGGGAAGCGAGTCAGTGGTGGGATCCAAAAATTTTAGTAACAGGTTCCCATGGTGGTGGGATTCAAACTGTGGCATAAGCCAGTGGGCTGGGCTGAGGGGGGGGCACGACAGTGGCCAGGCATTCCGAGGACGGGCATTCCTGGGGCGGGGGCTGTGGCAAGGGCTGGCAGCCACTGCGCCGGTCCTTGGGCAGGAAATGAATGCACGCAGGCGCAGGCTGCCATGCACGCCGGTGCACCTCCTGCTAGACTGCTTCAAGTTCTGCGCGCTACTGCTGAGAGGAGGGGCGTAACTAAGGCAAAAATCACGAGGCAAAATCACCCATTAGTAACCCCCTCTCGGCACACACAAATAATGAGTAGCCTACTCTCGGGAACCTGTGAGAACCTGCTGGATCCCACCTCTGGGCGCCGTGTGTCTGAGTTGCACCGCCAACAACTGTGAACACAACTCTCTGTGGGGAGAGCCTTCATGGGGGGAGCCGGTAGATTTCTATGCCCTTGATTATGCAGCTGGGCACTCAAAGCCTTTGTGTTTGTGTATTTGTTTCTTTTTTTTATGTCCAAGTATCCAAGCCCCAGTGGTTGGGTGGACAAAATTTGGGAGCCTCCAGTTAAACCTCCCAAGGCAGAGCCTGGCTCCTCATCCCCTGCTCTGTTGGTCTTGGGTAGAACGGTTCAGGTCCCAACTCCCCCTTCTTTTCTGTGCAGATATGATGTAGATCAGTGGTGGCGAACCTTTGGCACTCCAGATGTTATGGACTAGAATAGGGGTAGGGAACCTGCGGCTCTCCAGATGTTCAGGAACTACAATTCCCATCAGCCTCTGTCAGCATGGCCAATTGGCCATGCTGGTAGGGGCTGATAAGAATTGTAGTTCCTGAACATCTGGAGAGCCGCAGGTTCCCTACCCCTGGACTAGAAGAAGAAGAAGAGTTTGGATTTATATCCCCCCTTTCTCTCCTGCAGGAGACTCAAAGGGGCTGACAATCTCCTTGCCCTTCCCCCCTCACAACAAACACCCTGTGAGGTGGGTGGGGCTGAGAGAGCTCCGAGGAGCTGTGACTAGCCCAAGGTCACCCAGCTGGCGTGTGTGGGAGTGCACAGGCTAATCTGAATTCCCCAGATAAGCCTCCACAGCTCAGGCGGCAGAGCTGGGAATCAAACCCGGTTCTTCCAGATTAGATACACGAGCTCTTAACCTCCTATGCCACTGCTGCTGCCAATTGGCCATGCTGGCAGAAGTTGATGGGAATTGTAGTCCATAACATCTGGAGTGCCAAAGGTTCACCACCACAGATGTAGATTCTGCCATTACTTCCTCCCCTCCCCCCCACCAATGATTCACAGGTCTCTTCCTGCCGATTCCTTTCTCAGCCCGTTTTGACCCAGGAAAGCTCTGATAGAAATGTCTTTAATAAATAATGTTTGCAGTGGGTCCCAGGAGGACGGGGGAGCCAACGGGGCCCCGATTATATGAGCCAAAAGAGAGAGAGATGCGTGGGTGACCGAGAACAGTCCCTCCCTTTTTTGGAGGAGGGACCGGGCGGGGAACGCTTGGGACGGGTCAGATGCGCCGGGTAACGGGGTCCCCTCCCGTGTCCCCTCTTCTTGCAAGATGTCTGCGCAGACGAAGAGGTGCGCGCCAAACTCCTGGAGCTGAAGCACAAGCATGACGCCATCATGAAATCGCACGACAAGCACAAGTCTCTTCTCCAGCGCCGCACCTCTAGTGCAGGAAGCCGGGGGTATGATGGAGGCAGAGATATCGGGGCGTGGGGGGGGTGGGGGGAGGACAAGGGCTTCTGGCCCTGGGCTGGGGGCTGCCTCGAGGAGGGGAGGTGGGGAAAGGGCTAGTCAAGCCCTGGTTGGCACCAGGGGCACGATCTGCCTGTGGTTGCTTGTGGGCGGCACCCCTTGGCTGTGGCTTAGCTCAGACATGGGCCAGCACAACCCCACTCACTGCGTGCTCTCCCCCACCCCCGCAGGAAAGTGGTGCGGCGGGTGAGTGTGACGGAGCGCACCAACCTCTACCGCAAGGAGCACGAGAAGGAAGCCATCGTCTGGCAACGGATGGAGCAGCGAGAGAGCGAAGGGGAGGGGGAGGACGAGGACCGCCAGACGGATGCCGAGCTCCAGCGGCCCGTTCCTGTGAGCCAGGTCAGAGGCCAGACTTCGCCGTGGGAGGGGGGAGCCTGATGCCCGTTGCTGCGCCTCTCCCCCTTTTGCCGGATTTGGGTTAGCAGGCAGCCTGCCCTCTTTGCTCCGTCCCTTGGCTCGAGACTGGCCCTTGCTGGTTCTCTGGGGAATGCAAGAGCATTCGCTTTGTTCATTACAATCCCAAATCAGTCAGCATCAGGTGACATAAGAACATAAGAACTAGCCTGCTGGATCAGACCAGAGTCCATCTAGTCCAGCACTCTTCTACTCGCAGTGGCCCACTAGGTGCCTTTGGGAGCTCACATGCAGGATGTGAAAGCAAGGGCCTTCTGCTGCTGCTGCTGCTCCTGAGCACCTGGTCTGCTAAGGCATTTGCAATCTCAGATCAAAGAGGATCAAGATTGGTAGCCATAGATCGACTTCTCCTCCATAAATCTGTCCAAGCCCCTTTTAAAGCTATCCAGGTGAGTGGCCATCACCACCTCCTGTGGCAGCAGATTCCAAACACCAATCACACGTTGTGTGAAGAAGTGTTTCCTTTTGTTAGTCCTAATTCTCTCCCCCCCCCCCAGCATTTTCAATGGATGCCCCCTGGTTCTAGTATTGTGAGAAAGAGAGAAAAATTTCTCTCTGTCAACATTTTCTACTCCATGCATAATTGTATAGACTTCAATCATATCCCCCCCTCAGACGTCTCAGGCGAAACACAAATAAAACATACAAAACCCATTCAAAAAATCTTAGTTAAGCTCCAATATGGACAATACCTGGCAGTGAACGGAAGGATGGAAGTTTCTGTTCCCGCATCAGCTGTGCCAAAGTGCAAAATGTGGCCACCTGAATGACCAGTTCATCAAGGCAATCTGCAAGGAGAAAGTTACTTCCTCTGCCTGGAAATTTGGATAAGATCGGGGTAGAACACAGTGGACAAGTATCCTTATAAAATGACCAGTGGGGAAAGACATCTTCAACTTCTCCCTTGGCTTTCAGTTGTTAAAAACACAAACAGTGTGAATGAAGGGAACCTAGATATTTGTCTGGCGGCAGAGCAGAAGGTAGAACACCGAAATGGTCCAAAGTAAATGCTCTGCAGTATTCAGGAAATTCAAAGGGATTGAGGTCATTTGCCAGAGTAATAATTTGACGGTGGCTCCCTGCTGCCGGTTAAGAGGACTCAGGCTGTTGTCCACCTGAAGAGCTTTATCCTGGATTCTTTGTTTCTTCAGTTTCCAGGACCCTAAAATAGCTTAATTGGGTGATTTCGTGAACAAAAAGCTATAGTTGATACGTTTCCCAGCTAGAGCTTGTCACGCCCTCTAAGGAAGAAGAAGAAGAAGAAGAAGAGTTTGGGTTTATATCCCCCCTTTCTCTCCTGCAGGAGGCTTACTATCTCCTTGCCCTTCCCCCCTCACAACAAACACCCTGTGAGGTGGGTGGGGCTGAGAGAGCTCCGAGAAGCTGTGACTCGCCCAAGGTCACCCAGCTGGCGTGTGTGGGAGTGCACAGGCTAATCTGAATTCCCCAGATAAGCCTCCACAGCTCAGGCGGCAGAGCTGGGAATCAAACCCGGTTCCTCCAGATTAGATACACGAGCTCTTAACCTCCTATGCCACTGCTGGAAAAGTAAACTCGCTCTCTGGAAAGCAGAGAGGCAGGCCCAACAGGGAAGCATCCTGAAGAGGCTAACCTGGCTGTGGTGCTGGGGGGGGGGGGGAGTGGAGGCAGAGGTGCAAATGCCCTTGTGTCCCTTGGTCCCCCAGGCTCATGCGGGGGTGGGTGAGGCACTGGGATCTCCCCACTGTGGTGGGCCCTACAGGGTAGAGAGCTTAGGGTTTCCTGTATGTGAAGCTGATGGGGTTTGCCTTTGTTCCGGCGGCCCTGCAGTGGCGTACTGCTCATGGGAACGTGGGGTATCCCATGTCCCTGGGTGCACACTCTTTCGTCACGGGTCAGGGCACCGGGCCCTGGGGACAGCAGGAGCTGGCCTGCAGGGGGGCCGGAGGGGGGAGAAGGAGAAGAAGAAGAAGAAGGAGGAGGAGGAGGAGGAGGAGTTTGGATTTATATCCCCCCTTTCTCTCCTGCAGGAGACTCAAAGGGGCTTACAATCTCCTTGCCCTTCCCCCCACCACAACAAACTCCCTGTGAGGTGGGTGGGGCTGAGAGAGCTCTGAGAAGCTGTGACTAGCCCAAGGTCACCCAGCTGGCGTGTGTGGGAGTGCACAGCCTAATCTGAATTCCCCAGAGAAGCCTCCACAGCTCAGGCGGCAGAGCGGGGAATCAAACCCAGTTCCTCCAGATTAGACACATGAGCTCTTAACCTCCTATGCCACTGCTGCTCCCCTGGAACAAAGAAGGGGGCGGGGCTTGGCGGCATGCAGCCCAGGAGCTTGCCTGTTGCCGTGGCATCAGTCCAAGTTCCACTCCTGAGCCCCACCCTTCCCTGCTCCTCCCTGCTGGCTCCCTGCCCCCTGGAGCTCCCTGGCTCCACCCTTCCCTGCCTCCGGGCGCAGTTGAGCCCGTGTGGCCCTGGAGCCCTGTGCGTACCAGGATAGGGGGAGCGCAAGTCCAGGGTGGCCTTGATTTGTTCTCCTTCCTCTTCAGATCCAGCAGGATCCTGTGGTGGAGGCCGCGGGGCCGGGAGGCTCCCCAGGGCAGGAGGCGGCGCCCCAGCGCAACGGCACAGCCCACCCCAAGCACTTGTACTCCAAGCGGCTGGACCGCAGCGTCTCGTACCAGCTGGCCACCCAGGAGGAGCTCAGCACGGAGAAGGCCCACCACACCCTGGCTGACCTGAAGCGCCAACGGGCGGCCGCCAAGCTGCAGAGACTCCAGGCCGAGGACTTTTCGGCCAGCCCGGGGGAGGCCCCCAACTCTGTGTACTACACGGCAGCCAGCGGGGAGCCCGGCCTGCTCAAGCTGACGGCCCCTGCGGAGGAGAACCCCGTGGAGAAGAAGCGCTGCTGCACCGTGATGTGAGCCAGAGAGGCCTCCCTGCCAAGCTGTGAATGCCCAGCTGGGACAGGGCCTTTGCTCCGCCCGGGGGCAGGGGCCTTTGGTGTCACCAGCCCCCTCCTCTTCCAGAGCAGACCCACAGGGAGGGGAGCCGGTGCTCGGGCGGAACACAAGCTCACCACAGTGTCTTTTGCTGCAGGCCCAGAAACGTGCCTTTCCAGACTCCCATTCCCAGCCTGCCGCCCTCCTTTGGGAGCTGTCGGCTCAGCGGGTCGTGTCTCTGTGCGAGGGGGCGGCCGCTCTTCGGCTGCGTGCTGGCTCCCCAGCAGAGCCATTGTCCAGTTACCCTTGCAGGCTTCGAGGATCTCAGGGAAGGACCGGGCAGGGGTGCTGCACTGGCAGGCCGGCCTGCCCTGTGGGGTTGGCGTTGCCTTCCAGCCCCTGCTTCAGGCTGGGGGTGGGTGGGGCTACCCAGGAAGGATGCCCGGTTGCGTGGCGGAGGGCAGGGTTGAGGGCAAAATTATTCTCTGTAGCCTGTGATGGAAGTCGAGCGCTGCCAACCGGCTCTGCTCCCTGGCATCGTTTGGGGTGAGCTGGCGGCACCGGCTGTGTTTTCTCAGGTTTGATTTGTGGGTGTCCCTCTTTGCTTCTTCCCTGCTCCCCCCACGCCCCTCCCTAGACACGGGTGAGCTGCTCTGGCGCAGTGCGGAGCAAACTGCCTCTCCCTCCAAAGAGCAGGCCTCACCCACCTTCTATTCTCCAGAGAGAGGCTTGCTGGGAAGCAAAGGTGGGGCGAAGATTTTTCCCCTCTCTCTGCTCGAAAGTGGGTCCCTCGTGGGGCTTAGCCCTGGAACAGCCGGGCTGTGCATTTCTGCGGTGGCTTTTCAGGGGACCAGCAGTGGAGAGGGCAGAGATAGTCTGTAATTCAGCCGCAGCAGTTGGCCTCCGTGGGCCAAATAGCCCAGTTTTGTCTCGTGCGTCTGGGGCTGCCCACTGGAGCTCTCTAGCTTGGAGGGGCAGCTGCGACCCTCCCCATTACCTCTAGGGCCGTGTCGCTCTGGACCACATGATGGTGGCCTTAATGGGCAGCCCACAGCTGTCCACTGTGCAGGGAGCCACCCAGGAGTATCCCTCGTGGCTGTGATTGACACCCCCGCCTCCAAAGAGGCTTGCCTGGGACGTGGACTCGGCGAAGTCCAGCAGTTTTGTGCTCCGAGGCTAGTCCTCTGTTTCCAGCTGTTTGCGGCCTCCCTTGAGGGCAAGCCGTTCCAGATGTTCTCTTCCTGGAGGCAGGAGATGGACTCTTTCCCGCAAAGCATTCCTGTTCTGATCATGTGAAAATGGCCTCGTTGTATGGGATTCCCCCGACCCAATTGAGAATTTTCTCTCCCCCCACCCCCGCCTGCCAGTGGTTTTGCACACTGAATTTTCTATTCTCTTTTGCATAACCTTTTTCTTAACATGTTGTCAGTGTTGTTTTCTAAACTCTCGTTTCTCGTCCTGAGACTTCGTTGTCGTTGATAAGGCAATAAATTGAACGGCGTCCCCACCACGTCCCTCCCACCTGCGCGCTGCAGAAAATGGGGGAGGGGGCAGTAAACTCCCATCTAGTCAGGACCAAAGTAAGCATTTCTTCCCCCCCCCCACCTTCTCACACATTCCAAGACCTCAGCAGAATTGAGGGGTGGGGGTGGGGGGCGTAACCCTTCTGGGTCATGGGTGGGGCCGGTCTTCTCTCCCTCCAGTTTAGACGACATGAAGGAAAATGCGGAGGCAGGGCTCGTGGCTGCCTCCGTGCTGGGTGCCCCTCCCTCTTTCCCCTGTTGCCCCTTCCTCTTAACGAAACGAGGGCTTCCACGGGGCACCCCCCAGGCCCACTGGCTTCCCTCTTGGAGAGGAAGGCAGGAGCCAGACCCAATCAGCAGCGCCTGTCTTCCCAGGATCCTCTCTGATGGGAGGTTGTGGCTTGTGCGGCCCGAAGGTCCACAGCTCCGGCAGAGGGGACAAGACCCTCCCCCCAAAAGCAACTCCCTTGGAGGAGAAATAATGGGAGGATACCCCAGCCCCTCCTGCCTGTGGCCATGGGCTCCTTTTCCAGGAGAGCCCTCCATGCCCCATGGGAAATTTGGCCCCTGGGAGCTGAGCTTTCCCCTGCCTAGGCAGGGGCACTCCCCATTCCTGCATGTTGTGGCTGCATGAAGCAGCTTCGCCCAAAACACCGGTCCCTGATGCTCCACACCTGAGCATGGCAGGGCTGCTCCCGAAATCCTTTCCCTCGAGATCCTTTAACTGGAGGCAGCAGGAACCGAACCCAAACCCTCCTGCCTGGCATTGTTGGGAATCTCAGCGCACCTGTGGTTTTTGGGAGACTAGGTGCTCCCCCTCCACGTTGCCCACGCTACAACGGATGCAGGACCCCAGCCTCTTTTGGTGGCAGGAGGCAGCTGAACCGTGGATAAGTGAACCCCCAGAGCTCCAGGTCACCAGATGAGAGTCCGCCGCTCAGGTGGAGGAGGGGGGAATCGAATGCGGTTCTCCGGATTAGAGTCCACCTGCTCTTAACCACCACACCACGCTGGCTGCGAGGAAGGCTGGGTAACAGGCAGGCAGGTAGACCTGGCCTTCAGGCTCAGTCCTCTAGGGAGATTCTCCTGCACGGAAATGCAAGAGCCGGGGCGGCGGCAGCAGCATCTTGCAGCCCCCCCCCCCCCAAATTTCTTAGGGCAGGAGCTTTCGAGAGTCCAGCGTATCTGACCAAGGGAGCTTCGTCTCTGGGGCGCTCCTGGATTCGGATCACGCTCTTCTGCTGCAGACCAACATGGCTGACCCCCTGCAACCTAGAGCCAGGGCAGGCACAAGGTTACCAACCTCCGGGTAGTCCCTGGAGATCTGCTACTACAGTTGATCTCCAACCGACCGAGATCAGTTGCCTTAAAGACAGTGCCTGCTTTTGATGGGTGGATTCCACGGTGGGTGGATTCCATACCCTGCAAAGGTCCCTCCCAAATTCCAGGTCTGCCCCCCCCCAAGACCAGATCTGCCCCCCCCCCCAAATCTGCCAGTATTTCCCAGGCCAGAGATGGCAACCCCAGCAGGCGCTCAGCTGCTTGCGAGGCCGATGCAAAAGGAGAGCTTTCCGGCAGATGGCGCGTCATGCGGGTTGTCCTTAAATCTCGGGCCGCCCCAGCTGCTGGCTGCCCCCAGCACGGGGCTGCCTCTCCCCTGGGGCTGCCGTTCAGGGGGTGTCTCATGGACTCTTTTCTACCAATAAAAGTGTTCTTGTAAAACTCGTGTGGCTGCCTTTTGTGTAAGGCCTCTGCTGCGACCCTGGGCATCCTGCCTGCCTACCTGCCTGCCAGAGGCGGAGCTTCCATGAGGACATGTGGGGACTTTTGCCCCGGGTGGGCTGCCCTGGAAAATTGCTCCCTGCACCCCTTCTCCTGCCCGGCCCAGGTGTGGCCAGGTAGTCCTGCTTCTCAGCAGGGCTTCGGATTGGCCTCTGAAGATCTGCTTCATCGTGCAGATTAAGAACATAAGAACTAGCCTGCTGGATCAGACCAGAGTCCATCTAGTCCAGCACTCTGCTACTCACAGTGGCCCACCAGGTGCCTTTGGGAGCTCACATGCAGGAAGTGAAAGCAATGGCCTTCTGCTGCTGCTGCTCCCGAGCACCTGGTCTGCTAAGGCATTTGCAATCTCAGATCAAGGAGGATCAAGATTGGTAGCCAGAGATCGACTTCTCCTCCATAAATCTGTCCAATTCCTTCTTAAAGCTATCCAGTTTAGGTCAGTGAGGGTGGAACTTGACAGGCAGATGTCACCTGGGCGAGCCCTCAGCAGCAAGGCCTTCTGGCCTGGCCAAGTGACCTGTTTGGATTCAGCCACGCCCAGGCCGTCCTCCTGGACTTCAGAGGGGAAGCTGAGTCATTTCCCCTAAGCTACGACTATCCGTTTGGGGATTGGGACTGAGATGGTTAACCAGAAGTTGGACGTGCCTGGTTAAATATCAACAAAACTCTGCCAGCGAAAGATACTGACCTCGGGCCGGGCACACACTCTCTGTCTAACCTACCTCACAGGGTTGTTGTGGGAATAAGATGCAGGAGAGGGGGATAGTGTCTTTGGTTCCCCATTGGACAGAAAGGCAGGGTACAGATGAACTAACATAAAGTATAAAATAAAAAAGAGATGGCCATGTACGTCAGCGCAGGGGGCGCTTCAGAAATGCTGAACAGACGTAGGCGGGCCCTTTTATTTGGGATGAGTTTTCTCTGAACTCGCAGCCCCCGCTTGGCTTTGAGGCACCCTTTGCAAGAAGAAGAAGAAGAGGAGGAGGAGGAGGAGGAGTTTGGATTTATATCCCCCCTTTCTCTCCTGCAGGAGACTCAAAGGGGCTTTCAATCTCCTTGTCCTTCCCCCCTCACAACAAACACCCTGGGAGGTAGGTGGGGCTGAGAGATCTCCGAGAAGCTGTGACTAGCCCAAGGTCACCCAGCTGGCATGTGTGGGAGTGTACAGGCCAATCTGAATTCCCCAGATGAGCCTCCACAGCTCAGGCGACAGAGCTGGGAATCAAACCCGGTTCCTCCAGATTAGATACACGAGCTCTTAACCTCCTACACCACTGCTGCCCCCCCCCCTCCGGAGTCTATTGCCTGGGTGTTCTGGCTGCTCTTTATGTACTGTGTTTACCCTCCACTTTTCTCCACAGTGGGGGCGAATGTGACTCACAACGTTCTCCTCCCCTCGATGTTATCTCGAGAACAGCTCCGTGACGTTAATCTCGGAATGTGTGGCTGGCCAAAGGGCGCCCGGCAAGCCTCCATAGCAGAGCGGGGATCAGAACCTGCGTCCCACGTATCCCAGTCTGGCACGCTAACCACTATACCACATTGGCCATCACCACGCAAGAGAGACAATGGGCTGAATAACACTTCGCAGAAACAGCACAAACTTGGGGTGGTCCCAGCACCTGGGAAACCTGGGGGGGGCGGGGGCGGAAGGAGCCTTATTCATGCTGCTTCCTGCACTGTTGTAGGCAGTGGTGGGATCCAAACATTTTAGTAACAGGTTCCCATGGTGGTGGGATTCAAACAGTGGCGTAGCGCCAATGGGGCTGGGCGGGGCACAACGGGGGCGTGGCCAGGCATTCCTGGGCGGGGCTGTGGCAAGGACGCAGCCGCTGTGCCGGTCCTTGGGTGGGAAACAAAAGCACGCAGGCGCAGGCTGCCACGCACGCCGGTGCACCTCCTGCTAGACTGCTTCCAGTTCTGCGCACTACTGCTGAGAGGAGGGGCGTAGTTAAGGCAAAAATCACGTGGCAAAATCACCCATTAGTAACCCCCTCTCGGCACACACAAATCATTAGTAACCTACTCTCGGGAACCTGTGAGAACCTGCTGGATCCCACCTCTGGTCGTAGGGATCAGCGCAGAGGTGCAGAATTTGATCAGGAAAGCAGGCCAAGTGGGGCTGCCCTACCAAGGCCTTTGCCTTCAGCCTGGGCGGAAAAAATCATAGGATTGCAGTGCAGTTCAACAAGGATAGGTGCAGAGCTCCATACGCTGGTCCCAAAAACGAGAAGCACACTTACTGGATGGGGAGAATACTTCTGGGTAGCAGTGCGGGTGAACAAGATTTGGGGGTACAGGCAGACTGTCAACTCAATATGAGCAGCCAGCGTGACGCAGCGACAAAAAGGGCTAATGTGATTTTGAGGTGTATCAGCAGAAGCATAACATCCAAATCGAAAGACATTGTGGTCTTGCTGTACACTGTGTTGGTCAGGTGGCACCTGGAGTATTTTGTCTAGTCCTGGAGGCCTCACTTGCAAAAGAATGCAAACAGAACAGATTGGTGCAGAGGAGAGCGAGGATGACGACGAGGGGCCCGGAAACCAAGCCCTGCGAGGAAAGGCCGAGGGGCCTGGACATGTTCAGTCTGAAAAAGAAGAGGGTAAGCGGGGACGCGATTGGTTTCGTGGAGTTTTTGAAGGGCTGTCACTTGGAGGAGGGCAGGGGGCTGTTCCTGTGGGCAGCAGAGGAGAAAACTTGCAATAATGGGGTGGAAAGGTATCCGCTGGATATTCTGGAGGGGGATGAGTTTACAGTAGTGGAATCAGCTACCTAGAGAAGCTCCCCCCCCCCCCCCCCCCCCGCCGCCACCTGGTCTGGCAGTCCTGAAGCAGGGGCTAGAAAACCCCTTGATACGGATGGTCTAGGCCAGTGGTGGCGAACCTTTGGCACTCTAGGTGTTATGGACTACAATTCCCATCAGCATGCCCAATTGGCCATGCTGGCAGGGGCTGATGGGAATTGTAGTCTACAACATCTGGAGTGCCAAAGGTTCGCCACCACGGGTCTAGGCTGATCTTGCTTTGAGCCTGGGTTGGACTAGATGGCTCTCTCCAACCCTATGATTATATGACCTTTGCTTTGGGCCGCCCAAATTGCTGATAAGCTGCCGATTGCCCTGGGTTTTGGCGCCTCTTCAGCCTGCCTGCTTGCGACATCCGAAGCTGGGAGATAAGGATGGGAGCGGTGGGGGTGGGGTGGGGGCGTGTTGGACAAAATACTCCGGGGGGGGGCTTCCAGAAAAGAGCCCCGTGCAACTAGCTCTCCCCCCATAACATCTGGAGGGCCGCAAATTTGACACCTGTGCCCCAAAGCATCTCTCTAAGCTCTCACCCCTCTTCTCTCAGACTTTGTTTCTCAGCCTGTGCTAGAGTTGCCAGACTGCAGGTGTGACCCGGAGTTCTCCCGGAATGGCAGCTCACCTCCGGACTACACAGAACCCTTCCCCTGGAGAAAACGTCAAATCCAGAGGCGCCAAAGGGGCTTTTGACTCATGAAAACTCACATCCCAAAATCTTGTTGGTCTCTGAGGTGCCTGATTCAAGTCAAGCTCTTTTTTTGAGGAGCAGCAGTGGCGTAGGAGGTTAAGAGCTCGTGTATCTAACCTGGAGGACCCGGGTTTGATTCCCAGCTCTGCCGCCTGAGCTGCGGAGGCTTATCTGGGGAATTCAGATTAGCCTGGGCACTCCCACACACGCCAGCTGGGTGACCTTGGGCTAGTCACAGCTTCTCGGAGCTCTCTCAGCCCCACCCACCTCACAGGGTGTTTGTTGTGAGGGGGAAGGGCAAGGAGATTGTCAGCCCCTTTGAGTCTCCTGCAGGAGAGAAAGGGGGGATATAAATCCAAACTCCTCTTCTTCCTCTTCCTCTTCCTCTTCCTCTTCTTCTTCTTCTTCTTCTTTTACTGCAGACCAAGGTGGTCACTCTCTGAAACGGTCTTTGCAAAGAAGATGACAGCTTCCAAAGGCAGACTCCACGGGATGTCGCAGAGTCCAGGTGAAAGGCCTTCCCAAACTGCCCCCTCCGCAGGCAACCCCCCAATCTCCTGGAATTGCCCTGGCCAGAGTTGGCAACCCTAGCCGGCACATGACTTCCATTGTTTACATGGCAAAGATGGGGCAGGTGAGGCCCCTCTGCCCAGAGGACGCCCCCCTTCACCCCCTGGGCGCCTGCCTTGGAAATGTACCCAGATGACAGGCACTTCGGTAGGACACATCTGGGTTGGGAGAGGCCCACCCGCTCACGCCCACCTGGCCTCGTGGCTCCAGCCTCACCGAACAATTGAGACACAAACCTCAGCAGCCCAAACCCTTTTGATGCTATCTGGATTGAGACAGCCGCCGGATCGGGAGCTCCTCCTCACTGGGAGAGCGCTCAGCCCACTCCTTCCCAAGGGACTCCTGGCCACGTTCCTTCCCTGCTGCCACGACGGCCACAAGCTCAAGGCTGCCCCTCTGCTGCCATGGAGTCTTCTGGCTTGGCCTGGACCACAAAGAGCGCCAACGCGAGTGCGGAGCCCCTGGGCGCATCCAAAGGGTGAGATGCGCCTCTGCTGTGTCTCTTTTCTGTCCAGGGTTATGCTTGTCTATCAGCAGACTAAGGGCCATGTGTGTGTGTGTGTGTGTGTGTGTGCGCGCGTGTGTGTGCGTGTGCGTGTGCGTGTGCGTGTGTGTGTGTGTGTGTGTGTTGGCTGGGCTAATCTTGGGGAGGCTGCTCCCGAGCAGGAATGTCTTGGCCAGCCGCTGACATCTGAGCCGACCGAAGTGCCGTCTCTCCTTTAGGCTGGTGGTTGACAGTCGTCTGGGCTGCGCTGCCAGCTGTCTTCTCGGCGTCCTGCCTCCGCCTTCCTTGTGACCTGCGGCTGATCGAAGGAGGGGGTTAGCTTGGGAGGAGGAGGAGGAGGGGGGGGCTGACCTCCAGGCAGCGACGGAGCCCGGCTTGCTGGGCAAGACCTCGCAGGGGCTGCCCGCTGATGCCCAGATATCACAAGCCAGTTGGCACCGATAGCTATTCCGGGAAGGGCGTGAGGGCGAAGCGGAGGGTCTGGCCCGAGCAGAAGGGGCCCGCTGCAGAGACCAGTTTCCAAGAAGTGAAAAAGGAACAGGGGGATTTTGTGCTGCCTTAAAGACTAACAATTGTTTATTTCAGCAGCAGCAAACCTGAACATTTGGGGAGAATTCTGTATTGTATTGTATTGTATTGCATTATTTGATTTGTATATCGCCCTCCCCCGAAGGGCTCAGGGCGGTGAACAACAACAGCATAATAGCAAACATCAGCAATCATAACATCAAGCAACAAAACATCAATAAACAGAGGATCAACAAACATATTTGGGCTGCAGGTTCCCCAGAATTACAATTGATGGCCACAAATGGTTCGTTTAGATCTATGAAAACATTGATCCCACTTCTGCAGAAAAATGGCAGCAATAATAAACTTTATAAACCATCCCAGGTTAGAAAAGAAAAAGCTCACAGAATGATATTGGGATCGGGGGGAAGTCCTTTGCAGAAATATTTTTTTCTCTATAAGCAGCCAGGTTTTCTGGGACCTGTAACTGGTGGCCTATGGGTTCACTCAAAACATTGTTTGAAAATCCATCCCCACCTTGATTGCCGCAATCTGACCCTCTTCCAGTTTCACTGCTGTCCTTTCCCGTGGGAATATCTTGCTGCACTCTGGCTCTGACATGGATTACAATCCAGTGGCAGGGAGTTCCACAGATGTTGGGCTGCCACTAACTGCCTTTGAGGCTCATTCAGGATGGGGCCTTCGGGGAGCTGCGGCCATTGCAGTGAAGGACAGGGTCAGAGGAAGGTGCCAACGGGGTTAATGACGCATCTTTTTCGAACCCTTTCTGGCAGACGGTCCTCAAGGGGCATAAAAGGAACACACTGAAGAAAAACGAAGCTCTGAGTATATTTAATGCATCACCTGTCCCTTTGCTTGAATGTACACTGTCCGTTCATGCTTACCAGATACAGCTCCGCTCCTTGTATTAATCCCTGGCTAGAAAGGATGTAGCAAGGAAAGGTATGCTTTGAATACCTGTTCACTGTCACATAACTGGGGCATAGTTAGGGCCTCCCTGCAGAGGAGGAGGAGGAGGAGGAGGAGGAGGAGGAGGAGGAGTTTGGATTTATATCCCTCCTTTCTCTCCTGTAGGAGACTCAAAGGGGCTGACAATCTCCTTGCCCTTCCCCCCTCACAACAAACACCCTGGGAGGTGGGTGGGGCTGAGAGAGCTCCGAGAAGCTGTGACTAGCCCCAGGTCACCCAGCTGGCGTGTGTGGGAGTGCACAGGCTAATCTGAATTCCCCAGATAAGCCTCCACAGCTCAGGCGGCAGAGCGGGGAATCAAACCCGGTTCCTCCAGATTAGATACACGAGCTCTTAACCTCCTACGCCACTGCTGCTCAAAGTAAACACATTATGAAAATCTGCTGGAGGTTCTATTGGAAACTACTGGCTGTTGTGGGTTTTCCGGGCCGTGGTCTGGTAGCTGGAAAATCACAACAGCTACTGTAGGTTGTTGGCATCAATAGAAAAGCTGGTGACCTTGGGATGCCATTCTACTTGGGTGAAAGCAGGCTTGAAGGAGGAGGAGGAAGGGTAGTTTGGATTTATACCCCACCTTTTTCTCCTGTAAGGAGATTCAAGGTGGCTGACAAGCTCCTTTCCCTTCCTCTCCGCAAAACAGACACCTTGTGAGACAGGTGGGGACTGAGAGAGTCCTGAGAGAACTGAGACCAGCCCAAGGTCACCCAGCAGGAATGTAGGAGTGCGGAAACACATCTGGCTCACCAGATAAGCCTCTGCCGCTCAGGTGGAGGAGTTGGGAATCAAACCCGGTTCTCTAGATTAGAATCCACCTGCTCTTAACCACAACACCACACTGGCACTCGCTCTGTCTGGAATTTTGACCCAGAGAGCCAGCTGGTCATCAGTCGATACCATCTTTACCATGGAGCCTTGCCACGGGGACGAGGGTCGGGCACGCCGCAGGCTGAGAATGACTGCCAACTTGTGCAGCCAAAAGAGGCAACTGTTTGAGTCCAGAGGAGGAGGCCGTTGCTAGGGGGGCAAGGCAACGTCCAGTCTTCCAGCTTCAGGGGAGCTCAGCTGCACCCTCAAGAAGAGCATGTTAAAAAAAAGTAGATCCCAGGAAAGGTCAGGCGGGAGAAGCGGAACTCAGCAGCGGAAGAGCAGAAGCAAGAAGCCCCCCAAGCCAGAAACATAAGAACATAAAAACAAGCCAGCTGGATCAGATCAGAGTCCATCTAGTCCAGCACTCTGCTACTTGCAGTGGCCCACCAGGTGCCTTTGGGAGCTCACAGGCAGGAGGTGAAAGCAATGGCCTGCTGCTGCTGCTGCTCCTGAGCACCTGGTCTGCTGAGGCATTTGCAATCTCAGATCAAGGAGGATCAAGATTGGTAGCCAGAGATCGACTTCTCCTCCATAAATCTGTCCAAGCCCTTTTTAAAGCTATCCAGGTGAGTGGCCATCACCACCTCCTGTGGCAGCATATTCCAAACACCAATCACACGTTGCGTGAAGAAGTGTTTCCTTTTATGAGTCCTAATTCTTCCCCCCAGCATTTTCAATGAATGCCCCCTGGTTCTAGCATTGTGAGAAAGAGAGAAAAATTTCTCTCTGTCAACATTTTCTACCCCATGAAACGGTCCTTCTGCCTCCCCTGCCTCCAGGGAGAAGGAATTTGCTTCAAGGACTGAGGAGGGCAGGAAAAAGGACTCTCGGACGACCCCCTGGCCTAGAAAGGCCGGGGATGGGGGCAGGGAGGAATTTGGTTTGCAACAGAGGGCCAGGCCAAATCACGCCCCAGGGTGAGCCACAGAGGAAACGTGTGCCCATTCTCCAGTGATGTTTGCTAGATGACAATTCTTGTCTCCCAAGTTGTGAAATCTGCAGCTGTCCTTTTGAAATGGGAGGGAAGTCTTAGCTACCTGGGAGGGGAGCTAAAATCAGCAAGGGAGGGGCTTTTGAGCTTCCTGGGGTTGGCACAGGACAGATTCCTGTCTATTGTCCTGACTCTGTTTCTGGAGCTCAGCTTGCCTGAAGCCACGTGGCCTGGACACACTCCCCCAGAACTGTAGGTGCACGGCTTACGATCGCTCTGCACTGCTCTGTACATGCCCAGAAACATTCCTCGCTCTGTTGTGACACGCTGAGGACCGGGAGACCAGCTGCCAGTCAGAACAAACACGGCTGACCTAGATCGGGCTGGGCCTGACGAAAGAGAAGGCTGTGTCCTTGGCATGTCGTGGGGCTGAGTCACAGGACGGCAGCCAAAGGTTTCGGGGCTGATCCCAGGTGACATTCGGCCCTGCCTCCGGGCTGAGAGGGTTTTGGCCTCTGGGCCAGAGGTGTGCCTGTCTGTGCTCGAAGGTGCGGGTGCGAGCAGAGAGAATCGGACGCAGGGGTGCGAAGGGAGGCGGCGTCTCTTCCCCCTGGTCCCAGGGAGCCGCTGGGGCTTCCACTGAGTGATTGTGCTGCCTGGGGTCCGGCCCTGGAGGCAGCTGCTCCAGCAAAGGTCAAGCCTGCCCGTCAGGTGACACCCTCCCCCGGCTCCCCCCTCCCTTGGCCACACTGCCTTATTAGCAGCAGGAGGAGGAGAAGTGCAAGGAGCTGCCAGGACCCCTGAGAGCGCTGGCAGAGGGAGAGAGAAAGAACCAGGGGCACGCAGGAGCAAGAGGGGTCCCGTGCTCTACAGCACCCCCTGCAGTCTGGCACAGGTAGGGCAACCCTTGCCTCCGCTTGAAAGGTGGGAGCAAGGGAGAGGATTGGGGTCCGTGCGACCGCTGGCTTGAATGAGTGTTTCTTTCTTGGGACGTGCTTCTAAGTGCCGGGGGCTGTCCCTTGCGCCCTCCAAGTCCCAGGGTCCTGTTCACAGATGTCCACTAGCTCTCAAGCACGGCAGCTGCTGAACCCTCGCTCTCCCCCCCCCCACACCCCCGAGCTCTGCAGAGCATGTTGTGCTAAGGGGGGGGGGGGCTGTTTTAGTCTCTTGAGTTTTTCTTGGGGTGGTTGACAGATGTGGGGTGATTTTTGGCCTCCGGGGCTGTTTGGCCCCATTTGGGTCTGCCTGGGAAACAGCTGGTCTATGGGACTTTGAAATGCAGAGGACTGCGTGTGCCCTAGAGGGCTGGGTGGGGTGGGGGTGGGGCATTTTGTTGCATCAGGGCCCTGAGAGATGAGTCCAGCATCCCCTGCCCCATCCTCCCAGGGTGCCCTTTCTGGGGAGCAATCTACAGCTCCATGGGGGCCCCTCCACTCCAGTATTGCCGCTTTAGGGCCACTGCCTGGGCCACGGGCACCCCTGGGAGTAGCCAAAGGGGGAGGGGAGCCCCTGGGGGCCTCTGGCGGATCCATCGACTTCCTCGGGCAACCTGAGAGAGACTTTGGGGTTCTCTGGAGAGAGGGTTTCTGCAAGTCTTGGTGCTATTGGGGAGGGGGCAGAGCACAGAGGGCCACTCTGCAAAAGGCAGGGATCGGGGCCTAGCCTTTGGCAAGGTCACCGCAGGAGCCATCTTGCAGGTTGGCAACTCCCTGGACAGCTGCAGGAACACGGTCCTTTGTCTGCCCACGAGGGCCGGTGCCTTTTGCCTCTCCCCTTTCTAAGTTCAGCGAGGACTCTCTGTCCCACCAGGGATCAGGGCCAATACGTGGGCATCGCACCCCTCGTGCCCAGATCTTCTTTGTTTTGTTCCTTAGACTTGCCCCCTCCAGTGAGGGCCTTTGTTGCCCTGGCAACCCCACAGAGCCCGAGGTGCAGCCCGGGATAATGGCTTGGCCTGTCCCCCCCCCACCCCCAGCATTGCCAGTGGGGCTGGGTTCTTCCCTCGTGCTGCAGCCGGGTGCAGATCGCTCTTTGGGTATCTCATGCCTGCAATGACACCTGCGGGGGGGGGGGGGGGGGCAAGGAAGGAATATTCTTCTTCCTCTGTCTTTGAGGTGTGTGTGTGGGGGAGATCCTGCCAAGTTTCTGTCATGGGGGAAAGGTCTGTTTTTCACTGTGATTTTCCTCTGTTGACCTTGCTGCTTTGCTTTGCGCCGGGCACAAGGGGTCCCACTCCAGAGTGGGCACTGCTTGGGGAGGCCCCTGCTGCTGGGCAGATCCTGGGCACTCCCACATAAGAACATAAGAACGAGCCTGCTGGATCAGACCAGAGTCCATCTAGTCCAGCCCTCTGCTACTCGCAGTGGCCCACCAGGTGCCTTTAGGAGCTCACAGGCAGGAGGTGAAAGCAAGGGCCTTCTGCTGCTGCTGCTGTTGCTCCCGAGCACCTGGTCTGCTAAGGCATTTAAGAACATAAGAACGAGCCTGCTGGATCAGACCAGAGTCCATCTAGTCCAGCCCTCTGCTACTCGCAGTGGCCCACCAGGTGCCTTTAGGAGCTCACAGGCAGGAAGTGAAAGCAAGGGCCTTCTGCTGCTGCTGCTGTTGCTCCCGAGCACCTGGTCTGCTAAGGCATTTAAGAACATAAGAACGAGCCTGCTGGATCAGACCAGAGTCCATCTAGTCCAGCACTCTGCTACTCGCAGTGGCCCACCAGGTGCCTTTGGGAGCTCACAGGCAGGAGGTGAAAGCAAGGGCCTTCTGCTGCTGCTCCTGAGCACCTGGTCTGCTAAGGCATTTAAGAACATAAGAACGAGCCTGCTGGATCAGACCAGAGTCCATCTAGTCCAGCCCTCTGCTACTCGCAGTGGCCCACCAGGTGCCTTTGGGATTTCACAGGTAGGAGGTGAAAGCAATGGCCTTCTGCGGCTGCTGCTGCTGCTCCTGAGCACCTGGTCTGCTAAGGCATTTGCAATCTCAGATCAAAGAGGATCAAGATTGGTAGCCAGAGATCGACTTCTCCTCCATAAATCTGTCCAAGCCCCTTTTAAAGCTATCCAGGTGAGTGGCCATCACCACCTCCTGTGGCAGCATATTCCAAACACCAATCACACGTTGTGTGAAGAAGTGTTTCCTTTGATTAGTCCTAATTCCCCCCCCCCCCCCAGCATTTTCAATGAATGCCCCCTGGTTCTAGTATTGTGAGAAAGAGAGAAAAATGTCTCTCTGTCAACATTTTCTATCCCATGCACAATTTTATAGACTTCAATCCAATCCCCCCTCAGACGTCTCCTCTCCAAACGAAAGAGTCCCAAACGCTGCAGCCTCTCCTCATAAGGAAGGTGCTCCAGTCCCTCAATCATCCTCGTTGCCCTTCTCTGCCCTTTTTCTATCTCTTCGATATCCTTTTTGAGATGTGGCGACCAGGACTGAACACAGGACTCCAAGTGCGGTCGCACCACGGCTTTGCATAAGGGCATGACAATCCTTGCAGTTTTATTCTCAATTCCTTTCCACAAGTACCAAGGGGCAGGGGTGGCAACTCTGCTGCCTACATGCGGTATGTAGAGTCCACACAGAGAGAGGGCAGAAACTGGCACACGGTGGCCATGGCCTGGTGCCTGGGTGCAGGATTGGGGCTGAGCCCTGCGACAGCACCAGCGGAGCCTATCGGAGCTGGCAGGGAGGTGCCGCCCAGTCTTGCAACTCCTGGGGCTGATAAGAGCCCGCTCTCCACCACCCCCCTCCCATGAGCAGGAGAGCGTGGCCTCTTCCCACAGCCCTGGCCTCGTTTCCTCCCTTGGTCTGGCTCTCAAGGCACCAGATGAGCTGGAAAGTCACCTGGTGAGTCCTTGGAGATCCAGGTAAACAGGGCAGGAGGAGGAGCTCGGGCCTCCCGGGCGTGTGGGGGTTGGAGCCGAGCTTTGGGACACATGTGCACTCACACACAGGGGCAAGGGTGCCACGGTGATCTTGCACAACTCAGCCTGCAGAGGAGGAGCCCGCCCCACTTCGTGGTGTCCCGTGGCTTTGTTCGGACTGCCTCCCACGCTGCCTTCTTCTGTGGTGGCCCAAGGCGGCATCCTTCCTTGGACTCTTGGGCGGGCTCCCTTTGGAGCTAGCAGAAAAAGAGGGGAGCCCAGTGCTGGACACACTCACCAGGCATGCCCGCCCCATGTTGATGGGCACCTGGGGAGAGCCTGCCCTTCTAGGGTTGCCAGTTTCCAGGTGGGAGCTGGAGAGCTCCTGCCATTCCAGGGTCCAGAGAAAAGGCTCCCCAAGAAAAAAGAGCTGGTGGACTCTCTGCCACTCTACCCTCCAGGCTCCACCCTCAAATCTCCTGTAGTTGGCAACTCCACCTCCTGGGAGGTTCCTAGTGAGAAGACTGACCCGGGGGAAGGGGGGGACGGTAAATAAACAGTCCTGCAAGGTGACGCTGGGGCTTAGCTTAGTTTCAGATCAGTGTTAAACCCCCGTGCCGGGTGGCTGATCCCTGAAAGAGGTCTGGACCTGATGGCGCAGGCAGCGTGGGAACGGAGGCAGCCCCTTTAGGGTGCCACCGAATACAATCTGCACCCCCAGAACTGTGCCCCCAACACTCTCCAACATGTATCATCACGTCCTGGGCTAGTTGGAGCAGCAGTGGCGTAGGAGGTTAAGAGCTCGTGTATCTAATCTGGAGGAACCGGGTTTGATTCCCAGCTCTGCCGCCTGAGCTGTGGAGGCTTATCTGGGGAATTCAGATTAGCCTGTGCGCTCCCACACACGCCAGCTGGGTGACCTGGGGCTAGTCACAGCTTCTCGGAGCTCTCTCAGCCCCACCCACCTCACAGGGTGTTTGTTGTGAGGGGGGAAGGGCAAGGAGATTGTCAGCCCCTTTGTGTCTCCTGCAGGAGAGAAAGGGGGGGATATAAATCCAACTCTTCTTCTTCTTCTTCTTCTTCTTCTTCTTCTTCTTCTTCTTCTTCTTCTTCTTCTTCTTCTTCTTCTTCTTCTTCTTCTTCTTCTTCTTCTTCTTCTTCTTCTTCTTCTTCTTCTTCAAAACTCTTCTATTTGCCAGTATTCCAGGCAGCACATGTTTATCCTCACAACAACCCTGAAAAGTAGGCCAGGCTGAGAGAAGAAGGTTTATAGCTGAGTGACTCTTTGAACTCTGGTACTTCCTGCTGCAAGACTGACCCCCTAAGCGCTAAATCTGTCCTGTTTTGGCTCTCCTGGATGCTGTGCTGCAGAAAGCAAGATGGCGGGGGAGCCTCCCCTTCCCCCCGCCCCTGCCTGCTGTCTCTGTCCTGACCCCAGAGGCAAGCAAAGGGGGCTGCTTCACGCAGCTTTTCTTGCAGATGCTGCAAAGCTCCAAGCGAGGCTGGAGATGATCTGGGTGCTCCGGATGCCGGGGCAAAGTGCAGGACCGGGAAGAGGGGACTCAGATAGCAGCTGCTGCATCGGCAGGACCTCCTGGGGCCTTTGCCCCCAAGGGCCTGCATCGCCCCTCCTCAGGTTCAAGGTCTCCTCGCTAGCCTCACGTGGTGTGGTGGTTAAGAGCAGGTGGATTCTAATCTGGAGAACTGGGTTTGATCCCCCACGCCTCCACCTGAGCAGCAGAGGCTTATCTGGGGAACCAGTTGTGTTTCGGCACTCCTGTGTTCCTGATGGGTGACCTTGGGCTAGTCACAGTTCTTTGGAGCTCTCTCAGCCCCACCCACCTTCTCGGGCAGCCTTAGAATTCAGGGGGGCAATGGTTTGAGAACCGGCCCAGCAGTTATGCTTTTCAGAACAGCCTAAACAGAGCAGCGTAAACAGGATCCAGACTTCATTGCCACCCGCTGAGCTACTCTGGCTCAGAGGGAAGGTTGCCAACTTTGGGCTTGGAATTTCCTGGAGATTTTGAGGCTGAGGGCTGGACTGGGTGGCGTTTGGGCAGGGGAGGGACCTCAGTGTGGGAAAGTGCCATAGACCCCACCATCTGAAGCTGCCATTTTCTCCAATTGAATTGACTGCCAGATTTCCAGTTTCGGCCTGGAGGTTGGCAGCACTTCCCAGAATCCCTGTCTGCAAGAGGTTCCTTGTGGCCACGGGAGCTTGGCTGAGACCCCTGGTGCACGTGCCCTATGCATTGGGTGCCCTTTGCTTGTGGGGGACAAAGTGTCTCAAACTGGCCCAGCTGTTGACTGGGTTGGCTTCTGGCTCTGGGCGAAGCCGCAAGTGCTGCTGAAACATTGCATCATGGGCCGGAAGCCCCAGTTTGGCCTGTCAAACTGGAAACTCTCCCCACGGCCTCTCTTGTTTGGCTGGGGTGGGGTGGGGGGAAGAAGACGCCTCCTCTCTCGCCCACCTTTTGCAGAGCAGCTAGGCCAGTGGTGGCGAACCTTTGGCACTCAGATGTTATGGACTACAATTCCCATCAGCCCCTGCCAGCATGGCCATTGGCCATGCTGGCAGGGGTTGGTGGGAATTGTAGTCCATAACATCTGAGTGCCAAAGGTTCGCCACCACGGAGCTAGGCAGACTGGGTCTGATTCCCTGCTCTGCCGCTTGAGCTGTGGAGGCTTATCTGGCGAACCAGATTAGTTTGTGTGCTCCAACACACGCCAGCGGGGTGACCTTGGGCTAGTCACAGTTCTTTGGAGCTCTCTCAGCCCCACCCACTTCACAGGGTGTTTGTTGTGGAAGGGGGGGAGGGAAAGGAGATTGTAAGCCCCTTTGAGTCTCCTTACAGGAGAGAAAGGGGGGATATAAATCCAAACTCCTCCTCTTCTTCCTCTTCCTCTTCCTCCTCCTCCTCCTCCTCCTCCTCTTCCTCTCCTCCTCCTCCTCCTCCTCCTCCTCCTCCTCCTCCTCTTCTTAGCTGGAACAAAAAAGATACTTTAGGGATTTCGAGTTGCCACCCTCCAGCTGGGGTCAGGAGCTCTCCCAGGATTTCAACCGATCTCCTGGCTAGAGGGGTTAGTTTCCCAAGAGAACGTGGCAGCTTGGGAGGAGGGTGGCCTCATAGCCCAATTAACTCCTGCCCCTCCCCTCCTTCCCCCCGTTCCTCCCTCTCTCCAAGCCCCACTCATCTCACCTCAGGGTCCATCCCCAAATCTCCAGGAATCCCCCAGCCTAAAGGTGGCAACCCTGAGCCTCGGCTGTGCTGGCGATGCTCAGGGGCGACTTTGCTTGCCCAAGCAAAGGCCAACCGGTCGGCCCCGGTGCCACCCGCCTGGGAGGCTTCGTGCACGTCTGTCTCTTCCGGCCGCTCTCGGGAGCCCCAGAATCCCCCAAACATTCAGTTCTGGAATGTTCTCCCTTGTTCTGTTCCTCACAAAGCAAGAGGAGGGCCCTGGCCCAATGGGAGCCCAAGACCAGCTCTGGTGGCGGCGGCGGCGGCGGAGGAAGCGGAGGAAAGGGCCACGCTCCCACCGCGTGGTATGAGGAGGTCTCTGGGGCCATCTTTGAGCTGGACCATCAGGTGAAGGGGAGTGTCCCCCCCCCAAACATTGGTAGGCCTCAGGATAGCCCTCTACCTGAGCCTGCAGGAGTCTGTGCCGTCCATTTTCCGGTCATAGTTTGACCTCTGCGAGTGTCCAAAGTGATGCCAATGTTATACTTGTTTCTCTTGGGCCAGGGGTCTTCAAACTATGGCCCTCCAGATGTTCATGGACTACAATTCCCATCAGTCCCTGCCAGCATGGCCAAGTGGTAGGGCTCACGGGAATTGTAGTCTATGAACATCTGGAGGACCATAGTTTGAAGAACCCTGTCTTGGGCAAATTCATACACCTCCTCCCACGTAAACAAACACCTGACAGACTTTGCCAGTTGTGAGCGGGATTTTGGGACCCAAGTTTACGATAGTTATCTTAAGGATATGCTTTCAGATTAGGGTCGAAGGCGCCAAGCACTCTTTGGCTGCTGAAATGGGGTTCAGACCACAAAGTGGGGACCGGTTTGCAGCTGGGACTTGCCTCTCAGCTTCTTCCCACGGAAGGGGGCAAATGTGCAAGCAGCAAAGAACTCTGGGATTTCTCTGAAAAGCATCTGAGGTGACCCCCCCGCCCCCACCCCACGGCTCGGTCATGCTATTGTGCAGATTTCCATGATAGAAAAAAAGTGGTGCAGGCAGGCGGGCAGGGGATGCTTTGACCCTGGGGTTCCACTCTGCCCCCCCTAGTTTCGTGTTTCCATTGCAGCCTTCCTTCCTTCCTTCCTTCCTTCCTTCCTTCCTTCCTTCCTTCCTTCCTTCCTTCCTTCCTTCCTTCCTTCCTTCCTTCCTTCCTTCCTTCCTTCCTTCCTTCCTTCCTTCCTTCTTGTTTGTTTGTTTGTTTGTTTGTTTATGCTATTTATTGTCCGCTTTCCTCACTGGGACTCTCAACTGACAGCACAGGACACCGAGTCGACAGTGCAATAGAATCAGGACTGTAGACCCAACCAGAAACCTAAAAACAGCCCTGAAGCAAAGCATAAGTATGAACGTGACACAGTGATGCACAATTGCATATCAGGATGAAAAATGCAAAGTGATGCACATAGGGCTAAAAAATCCAAACTTCACATACACGCTACAGGGGTCAGTGCTATCAGTCACAGACCAGGAAAGGGATTTGGGCGTCTTAGTTGATAGTTCCATGGGGATGTCAACTCAATGCGTGGCAGCTGTGAAAAAGGCAAACTCTATGTTGGGGATAATTAGGAAAGGAATTGAGAATAAAACTGCAAAGATTGTCATGCCCTTACATAAAGCCGTGGTGCGACCGCACTTGGAGTCCTGTGTTCAGTTCTGGTCGCCACATCTCAAAAAGGATATTGAAGAGATAGAAAAAGTGCAGAGAAGGGCAACGAGGATGATTGAGGGACTGGAGCACCTTCCTTATGAGGAGAGGCTGCAGCGTTTGGGACTCTTTAGTTTGGAGAGGAGACGTCTGAGAGGGGATATGATTGAAGTCTATAAAATTATGCATGGGGTAGAAAATGTTGACAGAGAGACATTTTTCTCTCTTTCTCACAATAGTAGAACCAGGGGGCATTCATTGAAAATGCTGGGGGGAAGAATTAGGACTAATCAAAGGAAACACTTCTTCACGCAACGTGTGATTGGTGTTTGGAATATGCTGCCACAGGAGGTGGTGATGGCCACTAACCCGGATAGCTTTAAAAAGGGCTTGGACAGATTTATGGAGGAGAAGTCGATCTATGGCTACCAATCTTGATCCTCCTTGATCTGAGATTGCAAATGCCTTAACAGTCCAGGTGCTCGGGAGCAAGAGCAGCAGCAGCAGAAGGCCACTGCTTTCACATACTGCACGTGAGCTCCCCAAGGCACCTGGTGGGCCACTGCGAGTAGCAGAGTGCTGGACTAGATGGACTCTGGTCTGATCCAGCAGGCTAGTTCTTATGTTCTTATGTTCTTAGAATCCCACTCCCAATAAGCTGCACACAGCAGTAGAGACCACAGGCCCTAACTGTTTATCCAAGGAAGTTTGTGAATCCTTTTGTACAGGGCAGCCCCCTGAGACCTGTGCAGAGAGAAAGGCCTGCTTGGATCATTCCGTTTTGCCCGGTTTGTAGAAAGCCAGGAGAGTGGGAATACACTGCAGCAGGAAAGTACCCTGCCCCCAGGTCACTTTGCCCAATCTTTTATAGAATCATAGGCTCACAGGGTCGAGAGAGACCGCAAGGGGCCATCCAGTCCAGCCCCCTGCCATACAAAGCACTCCCGACAGAGGGCCACCCAGCTCTTTTTAAACCTCCACCACTCCAAGGCAGCGCATTCCAGTGCCAAACAGCCTTTACTGTCAGGAGGTTTTTTCCAATGCTTAGGTGGAATCTCTTTTTCTTCCCCTTGAGCCCATGACTCCTGATCCTGGTCTCTGGAGCAGCAGAAAACAAGTTTGCTCCCTCACCAACATGACGTCCCTTCAAACATTTAAACATTTTATATTTAAACATTTAAATGTTTATCTTGTACCTGATGGATTGCAAATGGGTGCCTGTCCACCTGGCAGTCCAGGAAGAGACATAAGAACATAAGCACTAGCCTGCTGGATCAGACCAGAGTCCATCTAGTCCAGCTCTCTGCTACTCGCAGTGGCCCACCAGGGGCCTTTGGGAGCTCACGTGCAGGAGGTGAAAGCAATGGCCTTCTGCTGCTGCTGCTCCCGATCACCTGGTCTGCTAAAGCATTTGCAATCTGAGATCAAGGAGGATCAAGATTGGGAGCCATAGATCGACTTCTCCTCCATAAATCTGTCCAAGCCCCTTTTAAAGCTGTCCAGGTGAGTGGCCATCACCACCTCCTGCGGCAGCATATTCCAAACACCAATCACACGTTGCGTGAAGAAGTGTTTCCTTTTATTAGTCCTAATTCTTCCCCCCAGCATTTTCAATGGATGCCCCCTGGTTCTAGTATTGTGAGAAAGAGAGAAAGACTTCACAGAAGGGTCGGTGTCAAGAGTGCCGTGCAGAACGTGCGCTCAGCAACACTGCAAAAGTACCCAGAATACGCAGGAAGCAAAACATCTTGGGCCAACCTTGTGTATGAGACCCCCCCCCCCACAATGCCCTTGGGCTGCAGAAAGGTGAGCCAGAGGCCATGGTGCACCCCGGTCTTGGGTCCCGTCTGTGGTGTCCCCCCAAATGCTGCCAGTTGATAATATGAGCATATTGAAGTACATGGAACAGTAACGAAATAAAAGCATTCCATAATTTCACAGCTGGTATGTAATGATGACAAATTCATACATGATGACAAATGTTTGTTCAGCGGGTAGATAAACCGTCGTTATCCTATTGGACTCTAAGCCCACATCCTGAAGGAGAAAGGTGTGTCTGGGGTGTGTGTAGGCCAGTCTACACTTAGTGGTTTCGGTGGGAGGCTTTCCTACAGTGCCCCCCCTTGCTGCAGGGGCTGTGGGGGGGGGGGCGGGCTTCCACACAATAATGCCATCTTACAACGACCAGGGTTTCTCCTGGCTCTGTGGCAGGTTTTGCAAAACTTTGGTGTGATCAACGTATTGTCGAAGGCTGATGGCTGGGATTACTAGGGTGCTGTGGGTTTTCCGGGTTGCATGGCCGTGGTCCAGTAGCATTTTCTCCTGACGTTTCGCCTGCATCCGGTCACAGATGCAGGCGAAACGTCAGGAGAAAATGCTACTGGAACACGGCCATACAACCCAATAAAACCACAACACCCTTGGGTGTGATCCTTCTGGGAAGATCATACTCAAAATGATTTTTTTTGGGGGGGGGAAGTGCAGATGGGAAGGGGTGGAGTTCCACTCCTGCATCCTATACTTCAGCCACTCACCCCCAGCCAGAGAACTTTCCCCTGTTTTTTTTTTAAAAAGCAAAGTAGTAGATTTAGAGTGCTGTGGAGTGAAAGAACTCCAGTGGGAAGGGAAGGAGGAATGGTGGTTGTAAGGGGTCACTGAAGAACACTCCCCCACCCCGTGGAGGCTTTGTGACCACTGTGAATGCATAGCAGGGTGGGGCACTGCCAATGGATGGGAGCAAGGAACTAGGAACTCCTTTAAGAACATAAGAACAAGCCAGCTGGATCAGACCAGACTCCATCTAGTCCAGCTCTCTGCTACTCGCAGTGGCCCACCAGGTGCCTTTGGGAGCTCACATGCAGGATGTGAAAGCAATGGCCTTCTGCGGCTGTTGCTCCCGATCACCTGGTCTGCTAAGGCATTTGCAATCTCAGATCAAAGAGGATCTGTGAGGGAGACCCAGAGGTGGGATCCCACAGGTTCTCACCAGTTCCCGCGAGGGGGTTACTAATTATTTGCGTGTGCTGAGAGGGGGTTACTAATTGGGTCTGCTTTTCCGTTAGAAATTCCATTAGGTCCAAAAATCATAAAGTCTTGTTGTTTCCTATGTGGCTGGTTAGCGAAGGTAGAAAACAGGATAATTCTCCCTGTTGGGCTGTTATAAAAACATGTTTTAGTAATATGGTAACATTCCTTGTTTAAGGGAAGTATCCTTCTTTGGATTTTTTGAAACAAAATTAAGTATCTGAAAGTATTAAGTATTTGACAGGCAGTCAATTAGAGGAGAAGTAGTTGTTTCTGTTGGCAGTAGACGATAGGACTTGCTATAATGAGTTTAAATTATGGACAGGAGGATACCAGCTGGAAATTAGGAACTTTTTTTTTTACAGTAAGAGTTTTTTACAGTAACAGAGAAATTATTAATGCCACGCCCCCGGAATGCCCGGCCACGCCCCCGTCATGCCCGACCCAGCCCCATTGGTGCTACGCCACTGTTTGAATCCCACCACCATGGGAACCTGTTACTAAAATGTTTGGATCCCACCACTGGGGAGACCCCTTAGCTACGAGGGGCTCTGGGGCAGCTGCCCCCTTCCCAGAATTTGTTCCTTTGCTGAGCAGCATTTCTGTGACAGGAGGAAGTGCCCCCCACGCTTCACCCCCAACCACAATTTCTGACGGCTTCCCTTTAGCGAAGCAGATGCAAAAACGACCCCCATTCCCTCTTCCTTGTGCCGTGTGTGTCAGAAGTGATGCCAACTTCAAGTCTGGAATTCCTGGAGGTTTTTTTTTGGGGGGGGGGGTCCTGGGGAAGGTGAGGTCTGGGGCGTGGAGGGAAGGGATCTCAGCAGGGTCTGATGGAGATATTTTCTCCAGGGGAACTCATCCTTCTGGTCTGGAAGACATTTATAATCCCTGGGGATCTCCAGGCCCCAGCTGGAGACTGGCAACAGGCACTGGAGGTGGCGGGAATCCACCCCTTCTGGCGATGCTGAAACCAACCTGGCTGGAGAAAGAGGCAGGAGGGGGCCAAAGTCCATCCTTCTGGATCACTCCCCACCCAGGCCCTGTTCCAGAATATCTGAATGGGGGGGGGGGGGCTGTTCTGCTCCCCTGCCCTGCCCATTGTCTGGCTCCATTCATGCCCATGGGGGGGTTGTTGTTTGCAGAACCAGTTCCTCGGGTTTTCTATTAGCCGGTGTGTTTGCCGAGGGATTTACCTCTGTGTTCCTTCTGGCGTAGGATTTCCTGGCTCTTCTCCATCACGTTCCCTTTTAACCTTGCACACTTGGGGCAAGTCTGCCCTCCCCCCCTTTACCCCCCCCCCAATAGTAGGGGGGGCTGAGAGGGTGGGAATTAGCCCAAGGATGCCCACCTCACCCCCCCCCCCCATGCCTGTGGGCAGCCCCACCAGCAAATATGCCAGGATCTCTGTGCCTAGACGGGCCCCGCTCCTAGAATCTGCAGAGCGCATACTGTGGGGGCTACACTGAGATCCGCACAACCCAGCCATTCATCACCAGCATCTGAAAAATGGGTCCTGTCTGTGCCAGTTCTCCTCCAGAATGACCCACAGGCCATTGCTTTCACCTCCTGCAGGTGAGTTCCCAAAGGCACCTGGTGGGCCACTGCGAGTAGCAGAGAGCTGGACTAGATGGACTCTGGTCTGATCCAGCTGGATTGTTCTTATGTTCATGTGTGACGCAGCCAAGAAGTCAGGCTTTCGGGGGGAGGGCGAGCTTCTTGCTGGGGGGGGGGCTCCCACCCCCAGTGGGGGCTGGAGAAGATCCCCTGAGCTTACAACTGGTCTCCAGGCAGAGACCAGTTTCCCTGGGGAAGGTGACTTGGAGGGGGCCACCTCTAAGCCATGATGTGGGGCTGAGGTCCACCCCCACCCCCCACCTCGGCTCTCACTGAGCTTCACACCTAAATCTCCAGGAACTGTCCTGCCGGGGGGTTGGCAACCCTACGTCGATCCTGCCCTGAGTATTCGGACTGGAACAGCACTGACACCCGGCTTACAGAGCCAAACTGCAGTCCAAAGTCAGCTGGGAGTGTTTGTGTGAACAGCTCCGCTCCTGCCGGCTCCTACGCGACGATTGTGTCGCCCCAGGGAAGTCGTGCCAGGTGCCGTGCTCTAGAAGGAGGTGGCCAACTTCAGGTGTGCAGAGCTGGCCGGCCGCTTGAGAGCAAGCAAGTGCTCGGAGAGGGGGTCGTGAGGGTCCTGCATCTGACCTACTGTTGGCATCTGGTTCCGCCCCCAGGTGCGTGGCCCCGGGGCTCCGACGGCCCCGCTGCATCGGCACAGAGCGTCCCTTCCTTCCCTTCTCCTTCTCCCCATCCTACACGGGCAGCCTGCCCGGTGGCCGTGAAAGGCCCTGCGGGGGACCAGGGGGGGGGGGCAGTTTGTTTTCTGCCTTTGTCTCCGCCGGGCCCTTTCAGTGGCTCTCCACAATGTGCCTCTGTCTTCCAGCCCCACGTCTCCTCCCCCTGCCTGGCATTAAAAGACACTGCCCTGTCCCCTCCCTCCCTCCCTGCCTGCCTGTGTGGGAACCAGGCACCTCTTTGCCTGCCTGCCTGCCTGCCTGCCTGCCTGCCTGCCTGCCTGCCTGCCTGCCTGGCGGTTGGGTAGGTGCCCTTCTCTGGTGGGGCTGGCAGCAGCACCCTGCTTGCAAGGGGGTGGGGAGGGCAGGGGAGAGCACTGGCACGTTTCTCTCCAGCCGGAGAATTCCCAGCCCTTCGGCACCTGCCGGTCTCCCGCCCCAGCCCCGTCCCGCTTGGAGGCTCCCTGGAGGACTTTAACCTCAGCAGCAGCAGCAGCCGGGCCCAGGTGCCCCTGAAGGCCATGCCAAGGAGCAGAGTTGCCCAGGCCGTCCTGGCCTGCAGCGCCCTCCGGGGCAGGATCGGGGGGCCCCCGAGGCAGATGCAGCGGGTCCCGCTCAGCCCTGCTTCTCTCTTGCTCCGCAGGGCCCTTCACCAGCAGCAGCCGAGCCAGCCCACGATGGCGGAGAACGGGCTGGGATGGCGGGACAAGGTGCTGACTCTGGAGTCCATGAACCCCTGCATCAAGAAGGTGGAGTATGCTGTGCGGGGGCCCATCGTCATCCGGGCCGTGGAGCTGGAGAAGGAACTCCAAGAGGTGAGGGGAGCGTGTGCTCGGTGGGACGGCTTCTAGCTGGAGGGGGCCCCCTGCTCTTTTCTCCCCTGAAGTAGAGTTCGGTGAGCTCCCCAAGGCACCTGGTGGGCCACTGCGAGTAGCAGAGTGCTGGACTAGATGGACTCTGGTCTGATCCAGCAGGCTCTTTCTTATGTTCTTAAGGCCCTTGCTTTCACCTCCTGCACGTGAGCTCCCCAAGGCACCTGGTGGGCCACTGCGAGTAGCAGAGAGCTGGACTAGATGGACTCTGGTCTGATCCAGCAGGCTAGTTCTTATGTTCTTATGTTCTTATGTTCAGTCAGTAAAGCAGAGTTTCATCTACTATTGGGAGTGGCATGTTTGTGTGTGTGTGTGTGTGTGTGTACGCGTGTTCTGGTCTGCATTCACCTGCTTTGCGATTGCCAGGATCCTGCGGTTATAGAGGAGGTGCCCAGCAGCTGTGGCTCTTTGCCCTGCCTCCCTGTGGGGCTTAGAGGGCGGGGCTCCTGCAGCCAGCCGCTCACAGGCCTGGGTCTCTGGCCCAGCCCGTCAGCACCCAGGAGAGCTCAGGAGCACCGGCAGCCTCAGGCTCGGCATCAGAGGTCATAAGAACATAAGAACTAACCTGCTGGATCAGACCAGAGTCCATCTAGTCCAGCATTCTGCTACTCGCAGTGGCCCACCAGGGGCCTTTGGGAGCTCACGTGCAGGAGGTGAAAGCAATGGCCTTCTGCTGCTGCTGCTCCTCCCGAGCACCTGGACTGTTAAGGCATTTGCAATCTGAGATCAAGGAGGATCAAGATTGGTAGCCATGGATCGACTTCTCCTCCATAAATCTGTCCAAGCCCTTTTTAAAGCTATCCAGGTTAGTGGCCATCACCACCTCCTGCGGCAGCATATTCCAAACACCAATCACACGTTGCGTGAAGAAGTTTCCTTTTATTATCCAGGTCAGCTGGGTGGCTCACCAGTGGGCCCCCTACAACCACCGTGTCCTAACCCCCTACTCCCTTGGTGGCAAACCTTTGGCACTCCAGATGTTATGGACTACAATTCCCATCAGCCCCTGCCAGCATGGCCAATTGATGGGCTGATGGGAATTGTAGTCCATAACCTCTGGAGTGCCAAAGGTTCGCCACCACTGCCCTACTCTGTAGTGGGGAGGTGGGAGGTTGTAGGGTCTGGATCCATGCAAGGCAAGGGCCCCCTAGAACAATACCCCTCTTTCTGGTGTGTGTGTGTGTGGGGGGGCGCGTAATGGGAGAAGCACCAGAGTGTAGCTGCTCTCCCTCGGCCACTTCTCCATAGACAGGGCTTGGGGTAGGTCTCGTTCATTACCTGTGCTCCTAGACCCTGCAAGCAACTGGCCAGGTGAGCAGGTGGCTAGTAGACAGGCTGGCCTGGTCAGCTGAGCAACTCACAGGCCAGGCAGCTGAGTGACTTGCTGGCTGGTCTTGTGCCTAACAGGCAAGGAGTAACTCGCGGACTGATTTGCCAGCTGGGCCAGCAACTCTCTGGGTGGGCAGGCAAGAAAACCAGCAGCGGACCACCAGAGCAGGCGGGCGGGCAACTGGTCAGCTGACTGGCTGGGTAGGTGGACGACTGACCAGGAAGGCAGACAAACAAGGAGCTCACCAGTGGGCTGATTTGGCAGCTGAGCAAATGAACTCCCAGCTGGATACCATTATGAGCCCTTCGGAGGTAGACCGGTCTACCAAATTGAATGAATGAATGAATGAATGAATGAATGAATGAATGAATGAATGAATGAATGAATGAATGAATGAATGAATGAATGAATGAATGAATGAATGAATGAATGAATGAATGAATGAATGAATGAATGAATGAATGAATGAATGATTTTTTCTCTCTTTCTCACAATACTAGAACCAGGGGGCATCCATTGAAAATGCTGGGGGGAAGAATTAGGACTAATCAAAGGAAACACTTCTTCACGCAACGTGTGATTGGTGTTTGGAATCTGCTGCCACAGGAGGTGGTGATGGCCACTCACCTGGATGGCTTTAAAAGGGGCTTGGACAGATTTATGGAGAAGTCGATCTCTGGCTACCAATCTTGATCCTCCTTGATCTGAGGTTGCAAATGCCTTAACAGTCCAGGTGCTCGGGAGAAACAGCCACAGAAGGCCATTGCTTTCACATCCTGCATGTGAGCTCCCAAAGGCACCTGGTGGGCCACTGCGAGTAGCAGAATGCTGGACTAGATGGACTCTGGTCTGATTCAGCTGTGGCGTAGGAGGTTAAGAGCTTGTGTATCTAATCTGGAGGAACCGGGTTTGATTCCCTGCTCTGCCGCCTGAGCTGTGGAGGCTTATCTGGGGAATTCAGATTAGCCTGTACACTCCCACACACGCCAGCTGGGTGACCTTGGGCTAGTCACAGCTTCTCGGAGCTCTCTCAGCCCCACCCACCTCACAGGGTGTTTGTTTTGAGTCTCCTGCAGGAGAGAAAGGGGGGATATAAATCCAAACTCCTCCTCCTCCTCCTCCTCCTCCTCCTCCTCCTCCTCCTCCTCCTCTTCTTCTTCTTCTTCTTCTTCTTCTTCTTCTTCTTCTTCTTCTTCTTCTTCTTCTTCTTCTGTTTGAATGAATGAATGAGTGAATGAATGAATGAATGAATGAATGAATGAATGAATGAATGAATGAATGAATGAATGAAAGGTCTGGAATTCACGCCCTACAAGGAGAAACTTAGGGAGCTGGGGATGTTTAGTTTGATGAAGAGAAGGTTAAGGGGTGACATGACAGCCATATTTAGAGATTTGAAGGGATGTCATGTTGGTGAGGGAGCAAGCTCATTTTCTGCGGCTCCAGAGACTAGGACCAGGAGTCGTGGGTTCAAGGGGAAGGGAAAGAGATTCCACCTAAATATTAGGAAGAACTTCCTGACCATCAGGGCTGTTCAACAGTGGAATACACTACCTCGGAGGGTGGTGGAGTCTCCTTCTTTGGAGATTTTTAGAGAGAGGCTGGATGGCCCTCTGTCAGGAGTGCTTTGATGGTGTGTTCCTGCATGGCAGGGGGTTGGACTTGATGGCCTTTGGGGTCCCTTCCAACTCTATGATTCTATGAAAATAACCAATTCACTTGCCGACTTTCACAGCTGGAATCACTGGGGTGTTGTGGGGTTTCTGGGCTGTATGGCCGTGTTCTAGTAGCATTTTCTCCTCATATTTCCCCTGCATCTGTGGCTGGCATCTTCAGAGGATCAAGTCAGGAGAAAATGCTACTGGAACACGGCCATACAGCCCAGAAACCCCACAACACTCCAGCTTCTCAAGGCACCAGCTTCCCCTGATCCAACTTTAAGCTGTTCCAAGCTCATCCGCCCGTGCGGCTGAAACCGTCTGGGTGCCAAACCCGGGTCTGAAACTGGACTGAAATGGGTCAAGGGCAGAGGTATCATCCGCTTGATGACGGATCTCAGGAGACACCCGTGCCAGGCCGCACTTGTTTCGTTTCCTCAGTGCAGGGCAGGCCAAATTGTGCCATCTGCATGTTTGGGGTGTTTTGCTAGTGGGACGGTCAAAGCCATGCATGATAATAGTTTAATATTGCAATATTAATTGTTTAAATGTCTCTGTTATCATGTTGTTTCAAACTCGTTTCTACTGTTTTAATGGAGCAAGTTGCTGTGAGAGCCTTTTGATTTAAAAAAAGTCAAATCAACTAATCAATTGATGATCAATGACTTTATTTTCTACCTGCTGGAAATGCTGAGGATGTCTTTTCATGAGGGGGGGGGGGCTGATGGGAATTGCAGTCCATGAACATCTGGAGTTCCATAGGTAGAGGTGGGATCCAGCAGGTTCTCACCAGTTCCCGAGAGTGGGTTACTAATTATTTGTGTGTGCCGAGAGGGGGTTACTAATCGGGTCCGCTTTTCCGTTAGGTCCAAAAATCATAGTCCTGTTGCTTCCTATGTGGCTGGTTAGCGAAGGTAGAAAACGGGATAATTCTCCCTGTTGGGCTGTTTTAAACACATGTTTTAGACATATGGTAAAGTTCCTTGTTTGAGGAAACTATCCTTCTTTTGATTTCTAGAAACCAAATCAAGTATTTGAAAATATTAAGTATTTGACAGGCAGTCAGTTAGAGGAGAAGTAGTAGTTTCTGTTGGCAGTAGATGATAGGACTTGCTATATTGGGTTTAAATTATGGACAGAAAGACACCAGATGGAAATTAGGAACTTTTTTTACAGTAAGAGTTTTTTACAGTAACAGAGAAATTGTTAATGCCCCGCCCCCGGAATGCCCAGCCACGCCCCCGTCGTGCCCCGCCCAGCCCCATTGGCACTACGCCACTGTTTGAATCCCACCACCGTGGGAACCTGTTACTAAAATTTTTGGATCCCACCACTGGCCATTGGTTGGCCACCCCTGCCATAGTGTTTCTTTCAGCTGGCCTGACTCTCTGCCTGGTGTGTTATGGTGAAAGAGTGTGTGTGTGTGTGTGTGTGTAGGGTGGGAGGGGAAGGTCTTCTTCTGCCTTGAGGGCCACTGGCAGGCCTAAGACGAGCTTTGTTTGCATCTCCACTTCACAGGGAGCAAAGAAACCTTTCACAGAGGTGATCAGAGCCAATATCGGTGATGCCCACGCCATGGGGCAGAAATCAATCACTTTCCTGCGCCAGGTATGCTCTTGGGGGTTGGAGGGTGTGTGGATGGGGCGGGGTGAGGACGGGGGGGGACATCTGAGATCATCCACAGGGCAGCACCCAGAGCCCTGTTGGGGGGCAGGGCCAAATATCAAGGCAAGAGGTCTACTTCTTGAGCTTCAGCCTGCCTACAGCTGTTACAGGTGCGGGACTCCGACCTGATCCTCCCGACTCCCAGCCGGCAGGAATTCTTTCGTCAGACACAGAGAAAGACCTCCCCGCCCCCCAAGAACCTTCCGCGTTACACTCTCCCCTTTCAGGGTTCTGAAAAGATTATTGCCTTGTTTAGGATATTTCCCTGCTATCTCTTCACAGTCCTGCTTCAGGTGTCTTATGATTAAAACCTTGTAACAAAAACAAGTCAGAAATGGCATAAAGGCTATTTAAAAAGCAGCCTGTTAAAAAGATAAAACACATCATTAAAAGCCTGGGCCGAAAGATGGGTTTTTGATCTGGCACCTGAAAGAAAACAAAGCAGGTGTCAGGTGAGACTCAAGGGGGAGGGCATTCCCAAGACCTGCGGCCCCCACAGGGAATGCCGTGCCTCTCCCTGCCACCTGCCTCATCCTGGAAGGCACAGAGAACAGGGCTTGAGGGGCAGAGCAACTCACTCACTGTGGAAATAGTCTGGGAATACCTGCCATGGGGGCGGAAGCAGAGGTGGGATCCAGCAGGTTCTCACCAGTTCCCAAGAGCGGGTTCCTAATTATTTGTGTGTGCCAAGAGGGGGTTACTAATTGGGTCCACTTTTCCGCTAGAAATTCCATTAGGTCCAAAAATCATAAAGTCCTGTTGTTTCCTATGTGGCTGGTTGGCGAAGGTAGAAAACGGGATAATTCTCTCTGTTGGGCTGTTTTAAAAACATGTTTTAGAAATATGGTAAAGTTCCTTGTTTAAGGAAAGTATCCTTGTTTTGATTTCTAGAAACAAAATTAAGTATTTGAAAGTAATAAGTATTTGACAGGCAGTCAATGAGAGGAGAAGTCGTTGTTGCTGTTGGCAGCAAACGATAGGACTTGCTCTAATGAGTTTAAATTATGGACAGAAAGATACCAGCTGGAAATTAGGAACTTTTTTAACAGTAAGAGTTTTTTACAGTAACAGAGAAATTATTAATGCCACGCCCCCGGAATGCCCGGCCACGCCCCTGTCGTGCCCCGCCCAGCCGCATTGGCACTACGCCACTGTTTGAATCCCATCACCATGGGAACCTGTTACTAAAATTTTTGGATCCCACCACTGGGCAGGAGGGCATTTTAGGTTGAGTGCAGTAGGAGAGACTCTGTCCCGGGGCATTTTCTTGCATCTAGGCGAGGCTTAATTCAAGTGTGGCCCTGGCACAATTCAGCCCACTGAGTGAGTTTTTGGGGTCCAAATTGCAAAGGTCAAGGGGGGACATGATAGCCATGTTTCAATATTTGAAGGGATGTCATGTTGAAGAGGGAGCAAGCTTGTTTTCTGCTGCTCCAGAGACTAGGACCAGGAGTAGCAGATTCAGATGCAGGAAAAGAGATTCCACCTAAACATCAGCAAAAAACTTCCTGACATTGAGAAAGAAAGAAAGAAAGAAAGAAAGAAAGAAAGAAAGAAAGAAAGAAAGAAAGAAAGAAAGAAAGAAAGAAGAAGAAGAAAAAATAAAGAAAGAAAGAAGAGAGAAAGAAAGAAAGAAAGAAAGAAAGAAAGAAAGAAGAACATATGTCGGGAGTGCTTTGATTGTGTGTTCCTGCATGGCAGGGGGTCTGACTTGATGGCCCTTGGGGTCTCTTCCAACTCTATGATTCTATGAAATTTAGCTCTGAATCAAAACATGTGGGGAGATAGTAAGGAAGAGCATGTGCAGAGTGCCTTTGCCTCATCACTGAAAACCCACCATCGGGATACAGATTTCTGGGATTGAGGGTGAGGGCCTCTCTTTTTGGTGAAGGAGGGGCTGCTCAGGGCAGAGTCCTCATCTCTGTTCTCCCTGGCAGGTCTCCGCCCTCTGTATGTACCCAGAGCTTTTGAACGACCCCAACTTTCCAGAGGACGCAAAGAAGAAAGCCCGCCGGCTGCTGGACGTGTGTGGGGGACGCAGCGTGGGTGAGCATTCTCTGTGTCTCCTCTGACATTCTTCCCTTTGCCCTCCCTCCAACCGGCGTGCGTCTCCCCACCCCATAAGTCCCGGCGCTTGCCCTGTTTTGGCACCAGTGCTGCAGAGAAAACTTCCTAGGCTAGAACTGATGGGAAGAGAAGGGCCCTCTTAGGTTGCTCTTCTGCCAACTGCCTGCACCCAAACCACTCCAGTTCAAGGCTTGAGCACCAGGCTGGGTCCCGAGTTCGAGAAGCAGACACAAGCTTTGTGCATCCAGGAAGATGAAATCCAGGAGCTGCATTCCTACAAGCATACTTTGTGTTGACTCCTTGTGGTTTACTCCATCTAGTAGGGAGTGAATTTTACTTCCAGGACTGGCTAATTATCAGCCCCGCCAGCATGGGACAATTGGCCGCGCTGGCAGGGGCTGATGGGACCAGTCCATAACATCTGAGTGCCAGTCCGCCACCACTGCGCTTAGCCACTACATGCTGGCAGGGGCCGGATGGGAAACTGTAGTCCATGACCTGAGTGCCAAGGCTCGCCACCACTGCGCTAGCCAATTGGCCATGCTGGCAGGGGCTGATGGGAATTGTAGTCCATAACATCTGGAGTGCCAAAGGTCCGCCACCACTGCGCTAGCCAATTGGCCATGCTGGCAGGGGCTGATGGGAATTGTAGTCCATAACATCTGGAGTGCCAAAGGTCCGCCACCACTGCGCTAGCCAATTGGCCATGCTGGAAGGGGCTGATGGGAATTGTAGTCCATAACATCTGGGCAAGGTTCACCACCACCGCTTAGCCAATTGGCCATGCTGAAGGGGCTGATGGGAATTGTAGTCCATAACATCTGGAGTGCTGCTGGTTCGCCACCACCGCGCTTAGCCACTGGGCCATGCTGGCAGGGGCTGATGGGAATTGCAGTCCATAACATCTTGAGTGCCAAAGGTCCGGCCACCACTTCGCGCTTGTTTCACTGGGCTGGCGCTGGAAGGGGCTGATGGGAATTGTAGTCCATAACATCTGAGTAGCGGTTCACGCACCACCGGCGCTTAGCCACTGGGCCATGCTGGAAGGCTGATACCGTAGTCCAAAACCTCTGGAGTGCTGCCCGCCACCACCGCGCCAGCCACCATGCTGGTAGGCTGGGATGGGAATTGTAGTCCATAACATCTGAGTGCCAAGGTCCGGCCACCACTGGCAGCTAGCCACTGGCCATGCTGGCAGGGGCTGGATGGGAATTGTAGCCCCATAACATCTGAGTAAAGCAAGGTCCACGCACCACCAAGTGCTTAGCCAATTGTCCATGCTGGCAGGGGCTGATGGGAATTGTAGTCCATAACATCTGGAGTGCCAAAGGTTCGCCACTGCGCAAAGCACTGGCCATGCTGGAAGGGGCTGATGGGTTCAGAACCAAACCCTCTGAGTGCCAAGGTTCGCCAATCACTGCTTGGAGCCAATTGTCCATGCTGGCAGGGGCTGATGGGAATTGTAGTCCATAACATCTGGAGTGCCAAAGGTTCGCCACCACGGCACTACAGTCTACATGGGTTCAACCTGCCTTCTGGCTCAGATGTCACACAGTTGTATGTGAATTGTGGGTTCTTTTCAGTGCCTGCACATGCCGTGGCAGATCAGGAGTGTGTCTGGAGGAAGTGCTTCCATCTTCCCTGTGGCACTGTTTTCCTGGGGGGTGTTACTTAGGGAAACCTACCTGTCCCCTGGTACACCTGGGCCTCCTGAACGAGCCCAGTGGCCACCCAGGAGTGCTTCAGGCTGTGGGAAATGGATGCGAAGGAGCCACCCTGACTATCTCAGCAAGGTGTGTGACCAGAACCGTCATCCAGTAATGCTGGCTTCTCCCCCCACCCCCTGCTCTTACAGGTGCCTACAGCGCCAGCCCTGGAATCGAGCTCATCCGCAGAGATGTGGCTGCCTTCATAGAGAGAAGAGACGGGGGCATTCCGGCCAAGTGGGAAAACATCTTCCTTTCCACAGGCGCCAGTCATGCCATCATGGTACAGGGACCATTGTACATGTTGAACGAAGGGGCCCTGGGGGGAGGCAGATCAGAGAGAGGGAGGAGGGGGGGATACAGAGGCCTTGCTCAGTGGTTAGGAATTCGGTTACCCATGCAAAAAAAAAAACACACCAGAATTCTGGTATGGAATCCCTTGAGAAATTGATAGGGACTACGGCCCACAGTTAGTGGAAATTTATTTATGAGCAGACATAATATTGGGGAAAGTTCAGTGGTGCTCATCCAGCGCCCACATGTCTCACCCTCCATTAGTCGTGTTCTATGCCTGTAGACTATTTGAATAGCCAAGTGTGAGAATGTGTCGGTCTTGTCTGTAGAGCCTGCAGCCACAGTAATGTTGAGGAGGGCTGTTCAGCCTCTAGACAAAAAGCTGGTCTGTGAGCCATGATGCAGCAACTGCAACTTACTTACTTTCTTCTTTCTTTCTTTCTTTCTTTCTTTCTTTCTTTCTTTCTTTCTTTCTTTCTTTCTTTCTTTCTTCCTTCCTTCCTTCCTTCCTTCCTTCCTTCCTTCCTTCCTTCCTTCCTTCCTTCCTTCCTTCCTTCCTTCCTTCCTTCCTTCCTTCCTTTCATCTTTCTTCCTTCCTTTCTTCCTTCCTTTCTTTCTTTCATCTTCCTTCCTTCCTTCCTTCCTTCCTTCCTTCCTTCCTTCCTTCCTTCCTTCCTTCCTTCCTTCCTTCCTTCCTTCCTTTCTTTCATATACCGCCCAATCCCCAAAGGGCTGACAGAGGCTGATGGGAATTGTAGTTCCTGAACATCTGGAGAGCTGCAGGTTCCCTACCCCTGCACTAGATCTACAGAGATCTATTCCCCTGCAGGAAGTGGCAGTGTCGGAGGCTGGGGTCTGTAGCCCCACAACAGCCCCACTGAACTCCCTCCTTCCCCAAACTCTGCCCTCCCACTGCATTGTCTCCAAATCTCCAGGGATTTGCCTAGTCACTTGGTAACCTGAATTGCTTTGGAGGCCCACTGTGTTGGTGGCAGTTGCTGCAACAGGGAGAAACTGCAACAGGGAGAAACGTTCCTGCAGCTGTTGTAATCAGTAGATCTCAGCCCCCAGCTGAAGGCGGCATGGTCTGCTCTGTCAAAAGTGGTATAGTCTAGTAGAGCAGGCCACAGGCAGCTGCTCTCTGCACTATTTTGTTTGGGAGCAACTGAGCTCTCGAAGAGGAGAGAGCTCTGTTGGTCAGCCCCCCCCTCACCAAGCACTCCTTGGCTGACCTGATGGCTCCTGAATGGAGATGAGACATTTTTGGCTTCCTCTCTGGGGCTGCCGTAATGAATGCGCCTTGATGCCAGCAAAGGCCTTGGATTGGAATGAATGGGTCTGAGGACGGTCCAGTCCGGATTCTAATTGGTTCCTCTTTGTTCTCAACTGCTGCTGTTTTAATGGCTGCTCCGATGCTGCCAACCCCGACCACCCCCACCCCCCGCCCGCCCGCCAATGGTTTCTCACTGCCCACTCCCCCCGTACACAAGGTTCTTTCTTCCAGCCTCTGTAAACACAGGGTCACCCGGGCGCCCTGGGCTCTCATATGATGGCAGAGTTTGGGGAAGTTCTGCGGGCAAGGGGCTGAGGCTGTCTTCCTCACAGGCTGCCAATGGAAGATGCTTGTAGGATGAGAGGGTTGCTGGCTCCAGGTGCGAAATTCCTGGAGATTAGGAAGTGCAGCCCAGTGGTGTCAGGGTTTGGGGAGAGGAGAGAGCTCAGTGGAATATAATGCTTTATAGTCCACCCTCCAAAAGCTTCCTTTTCCCCCCGGGGCGTGGGAGGTCAGAACCTTGAGCACTTCAAATCCATGGACTACAGTTTCCTATCAGCCCCTGCCAGCATGGCCACTGGCCATGCTGGCAGGGGCTGAAATATGGTCCGTAGTCCATAACATCCTCGGGAGTGTTGCAGCCCGCCACCACGGCCCTGGGGAAAAGGGCCGTGGGGGCGAACAATTGGCCATGCTGGCAGGGGCTGATGGGAACTGTAGTCCATAACATCCGGTGCCAAGGTTAGTACACTGACCCTGGGGAAAAGGGCCGTAATAACCGAGCTGGGAATTGGCCATGCTGGTAGGGAGCTGATAGGGAACTAGTAGTCCCACATAACATCTGCCAGTGCGGTTCACCACCGACGGCCCTGGGGGCCGAACCATCTCAGTAGCGGTTAGCCAGCTGTTCCAAAGAGATCTCCACGCCCAGCTTTCTTCCATGTCCAGATTAGAGGTCCAGCCCACTGCATGAAGTGAGGCGAGACGGAGCATTAACAAATGGCCGTGTTCTCAGTCACCTTAGCAGCTGGTGGGAGTAGTGTAAGGAGACAAAAGAAATAATATCGGATTGGGGTGTTGTGGGGTTTCCGGGCTGCATGGCCGTGTCCCAGTAGCATTTTCTCCAGATGTTTCGCCTGCATCTGTGGCTGGCAGCATCTTCAGAGGATCACATCAGGAGAAAATGCTACTGGAACACGGCCATACAGCCCGGAAACCCCACAACACCCCATGTGATGGCTGCTAGAAGCCTTCGACAATAAGGGATTCATTCCCCATTTCCCCCGGTCTGCCCCTTAGACGATCCTGAAGCTGCTTGGTGTGGCCGAGGGGAGGCGCCCCGCATCGGGGTTATGATCCCATCCCCAGTACCCCTGCCTCAGCAGGGGGCTGGCCCGGAGCTGGACAGCGCTAAATCAACTACTACCTGGACGCAGGAGAACTTGATGGGCGCAAGCGTGGAGGAGCTGCGGAGAGTTTGCACGGCTCGCCAACGCTGCCGCTCAAGGCTGCATCATCAACCCGGCAACCAACTGGTAATGTGGAAGAAGTGGTATGTCCCCCTTTGGGCTTCTGATAATTCCGTGATATTTCAGCTTCTAAGATATGACCCACAGCCAGTGGCGCGACTGGGCATTAGGGCATGGAATCCACAATTTCTAAGACTGCTCCAGTATGGAGCCCTGCAAGCATCCCGAGAGCACGCAGTAACGAGGCCACCAGGAGGGGGTGGCTGAGTAGGACACCAAATAAGAAATTGCATAAGAACAAACCAGCTGTGGCTCAAGACCAAGAAACCATCTAGTCCAGCTCTGCTACTGCACCCTGCAGTGGCCCACCAAAGGAGTGCAGCTTTGGGAGCTCACCTGCAGGGAGGGTGAAAGCAATGGCCCTTCCTGTAGGCTGCACTGCTCCTGAGTACCTGGGTCCTGCGCTAAGGCATTTGGTAAACCTCAAGATCAGGAGGAGGATCCCAAGATGGGTAGCCAGAGATCGACTCTCCTCCATAAATCTGTCCAAGCCCCTCTTTTAAAGCTATCCAGGTGGAGTGGCCATCACCAGTGAGACAGTTACTTTCACGAACTGCCTCTCAGCAAACTGGGCGCGAGAGGCTACCAGGGCCCAGGTGCCTTTATCTGAGTCTCTAATGACCTGAGTTTGTTTTGCATTCCTTTCCTTGTACTTTCAGTAGTATGGGGTAGCAGGCAGGATGGTTACTAATTCATGGCATCTCCAGATGTTCAGGACTCGAACTACTCTATCCCAGCCCTTGGTCAGCATGGGCTACAATTGGCCATGCTGGTGGGGGCTGATGGGAATTGTAGTTCATGAACACCTGGAGTTCCATAGGTTGGCCACCCCTGAGATAGAGTATGGGCAAAGGGAGGCGGGAGGACAGGGGTGATGTATTGGGGGTGAAACAGTTAGAATCGGCTTTTTCCCTCTGGCCAACTGATGTCCGCCGATAAAGACTTCTAAAACATCAAGTTGCAAAGTCTGATTTGAGTGACAGATCTGGGGCTTGACAAAGACACGCCAGGCCCCACCAGTCTGGTAGTGAAACGTCCTGTCTGCCTGCCTGCCCTGCCTTGTTTCCTGCCAGCTCCCTCTCCAAAGGGCTGACTTGGTGATAAATAGGACCCTGGGCTTGGGGTCATCAAGGTGCCTTCCAAACTGGTTTTCAGGAAGAAAAACTGGCCCAATTCAGATCTGGAGGCCACCTTCTCAAGGAAACAACCTTGTCTTGTCCCACTGGTCTTCAGCAGCTGTCCTCCTGGAGACTGACTTGGCGGGGGCACAGGGCTTGTGACAACCTCATAGGGTTTTCAAGGTATTCCAAGGTGGTTTGCCCTTGCCTGCCCTTGCATAGCGGCCCTGGAGTTCCTTGGGGGTCTCCCATCCAAACACTCGCCAGAGCTAACTCTGCTTAGGTTCCAAGTTTGATGAGATCAGATCTCTGCTTTGGGAGGAGATGTTTTTCCTCCTTTGTGGATGGTGATGTTCAGTCGGTAAAGTCAATATCGCTTAGTAGTAAGTATGTTGTTCCCAGTGGGATGCTCTAAGGCAGTGGTTCTCAACCTGGGGGTCGGGACCCCTTTGGGGTTTAACTCCACAGGGTAAGCTTCTGGACTCTTCTGCATCAGTGTTCTCCATCTGTAAAATGGATAAATGTTAGAAGCTAGGTCACCACAACCAGAGGTGGGATCCAGCAGGTTCTCACCAGTTCCCGAGAGTGGGTTACTAATTATTGGTGTGTGCCGAGAGGGGGTTACTAATTGGGTCTGCTTTTCCGTTAGAAATTCCATTAGGTCCAAAAATCATAAAGTCCTGTTGCTCCTATGGCTGGTTAGCTGTATGTAGAAAACAGGATAATTCTCCCTGTTGGCATGCTCTTTTAAAAGCATGCTTTAGAAATATAGGTGAAGTTCCTTGTTTAAGGAGTCTCCTTCTTTGAGTTTCTAGAAACAAAATTAAGCATTTGAAAGTATTAAGTATTTGACAGGCAGTCAATGAGAGGAGAGATGGATCGTTTCTGTTGGCAGACCATAGTGGACTTGCTATAATGAGCTTCTTAAATTACAGGACAGAAAGATACCAGCTGGAAATTAGGAACTTTTTTTTTTAAAGTAAGAGTTTTTGGACAGTGACAGAGAAATTATTAACCCAGCCTCACCTAGGAATGCCGACTCGCCACTCTCTGTCATGCCCTGCCCAGCCCTAATATGCTTACGCCACTGTTTGAATTCCACCACCATGGGAACCTGTTACCACAACATGAGGAACTGTATTAAACTAGTGTTGCGGCATTAGGAAGGTTGAGAACCACTGCTCTAAGGTCCTCCTTTGGGGGGGTGCTGCAAGAAGCCTGCTTTTCCTGTGTGACGTGGTTGTTAAGAGCAGGTGGACTCTAATCTGGAGAACTGGGGTTGATTCCCCATCCCTCCACATGGGGCAGACTGCAATCTGGTAAACTGGGTTTGTTTTTCACACTCCTGCACATGAGGCCTTCTGAGTGACCTGGGCCTAGCCCCAGTTCCCTCTGAACATTCTGGGTTTGATTCCCCTCTCCTCCACATGAGTGGTGAACTCTTATCTGGTGAAGAGTACCTTGTCAAGACTCCCACACTTCCTGCTGGGTGACCTTGGGCTAGTCACAGTTCTCTCAGAGCCCTCTCAGCCCCACCTGCCTCACAAGGTGTCTGTTGTGGGGAGAAGAAGGGAAAAACTTTATAAAACTGCTTTGAGGCTCTTTACGATTGAGAAAAGCAGAGTCTAAATCCAAACTATTCTTTTTCTTCTTTGTCAAATATCTCAAAAACTCATATTGCCCAAATCCAATTGGCTTCTAAGGTGCTACTGGACTTGAATCCAGCTCTTCTACTGAAGCCCACAGGACTTACCCTCCTGGATACCGTGTTCAGCCCTGCAACAGGTGAAGAAGTTGGTTTTTATACTAGTTCTTCTTTACCTTTAAATGAGTGCTCACAGCAGCATAAACTCCTTTCTTTCCTCGCCAACAGACACCTTGTCAGGCAGTGCGGGGCTGGAGAGAGTCCCTGAGAGAACAGTGACTGACAGCCCAAGGTTACCCAGCAGGAAATGCAGGAGGCGGGAAACACATCTGGTCTCACCCGATGCCCCCCAGCCACTCAAGGTGGGAGGGAGGTGGCAGTCAAAACCCGGTTCTCTAGATTACGGTCCACTGCTCTTAACCATTACACCATGTTGAAACTACTCGGAGGCTGAAGTGAGCCCGGAGGAACCGGGTTTGATTCCCAGCTCTGCCGCCTGAGCTGTGGAGGCTTCTCTGGGGGATTCAGATTAGTCTGTGCACTCCCACACACGCCAGCTGGGTGACCTTGGGCTAGTCACAGCTTCTCGGAGCTCTCTTAGCCCCACCCACCACAGGGTGTTTGTTGTGCCAGGGGAGAAGGCAAGGAGATTGTAACCGACCTTTGAGTCTCCACTGCACAGCAGGAGGAGGTGATATATAAATCCAAACTCTTCTTATTCTTCTTCTTTAGGGCAGGTGCAGAGCCGCAAGTGCATCGAAGAGGTCATCCACTTTGCTTGGGAAGAGCAGCTTTTCCTCCTGGCGGATGAGGTGAGTCCTTCCCCAGTCCAACTGGCCCGAGGAAGGCCCCCCTGCTCAGGAATGGCCCACAAGGCTGTCTGCTGTGGACACCTGGAGCAGCGGGTGCCTCTGCGCTAACAGTCCTCGTGGCTTCCTGCTGCACCATCGTCTCTGGGTCCAGAGAAGCAGCCAGTCCCCCTTTGCCCTCCTGCCAGCGGGTTCCCTGGCCACAGCGCCCGCTGCCTCTTTCTCCCACAGGTTTATCAAGACAACGTCTATGCGGAGGGCTCCCAGTTCCACTCCTTCAAGAAGGTGCTCTTTGAGATGGGCCCCAAGTACTCCGAGACGGTGGAGCTGGCCTGCTTCCACTCCATCTCCAAGGGCTTCATGGGCGAGTGAGTGCTGGGGAGACTCGTGGAGAGCAGGTTGGAATGCTAGTAGTGTGGACATGGTGTATGTGGGGGTGGGGGGGGGAAGGATCATGGGGGTGGGCTCAGGGCTCGGGGACAGAGTTCAGGCACGGAGCACGAGGCTGCCCCATTCAGGCTGGGTCCTGCCATCCCTTTCCCCATTCATCAGATCCACCTTTAGAAGAAGAAGAGTTTGGATTTATATCCCCCCTTTCTCTTCTGTAGGAGGCTCAAAGGGGCTTACAACCTCCTTGCCCTTCCCCCCTCACAACAAACACCCTGTGAGGTGGGTGGGGCTGAGAGAGCTCCGAGAAGCTGTGACTAGCCCAAGGTCACCCAGCTGGCGTGTGTGGGAGTGCACAGGCTAATCTGAATCCCCAGAGAAGCCTCCACAGCCTGTGGGCTGCAGAGCTGGAATCAAACCCGTTCCCTCCCAGACAGTACACGAAGCCTTAACTTATCTCCCACGCTCCCTACTTTGCTGCTCTGGGCAAAGGCATTGTCAAAGGCTTTCACAGCCACAATCCACCAGCTGTTGTGGGTTTTCTGGGCTGTGTGGCCATGATCTGGTGGGTTTTGCTCCTGACGTTTCACCCATGGGCAGAATGTTAGGAGCAAAAACCACCAGACCACAGCCACAGCCCCAGAAAACCCACAACAGCCAGCCTGCAAAGGGCTTGCCTCCTTGAGTTATACTTTCCCCTGGAGGATTACCTGATGTTCCACCCCTGGAAGAGTCTGACCTTAAAGTCCCCCAGCTGGATTTCTGATGAAAACATAGCCAAGGGGATAACAGGGGTGCGGCATTGGGGCTCTGGCATGTGTGGTTTCCGGCTGTGTGGCCTAAGTTTCAGCAGCATTCTCTCCTGATGTTTCGCCTGCATCTGTGGCTGGCATCCTCTGAAGATGCTCTGAAGATGCCAGCCGCAGATGCAGGCGAAACGTCAGGAGAGAATGCTGCTAGAACAGTGATGATAACCTATGGCACGAAAATTACCAGAGGTGGTGCACTCAAGCTCCCTCTCTGTGAACGCACGACAGACAGAGTTCATCGTATGTGTGTGTGTGTGGGAGAATCACCCCCCCCCACATCTAGGCTGGCTATGGGTCACAAGCTCGACATTAGCTTTAAACCCTAAGACCTAGTTTTGGGGAAGCAGTGTAGGTAACCCCAGCTAACTGTTAAACCCCACTGATTTTTCATGCAAAGAACTAAAAGCCGCCATCCTTTTACCTGGGAATAAGCTTGTTGCTGGCAATGGGGCTTGCTTCTGAGTAAACCCTCCTAGGGTCGCGTGATTCACCTGTTGGAAGACTTGCACAGTTGCTTCTTAAATGCAAAGCCAACAACTACCACCAAGCTTGCTCCTTGAGTAATGCACGTTTCAGAGCCTTCAGAGCCATTGGTTTTTCGTAAATCCAAAACCTCAGTATTCGGGTTAGAATTGCCCGTGCTACAATTTCTATGGTGATAAATCAGTGGGTTTTGGGGTTGCAGTTTGGTTGCACTCCGGCTACCTAGCAGTGTTGCCCTCGCCTAACACTGTGCTAGAACACGGCCATACAGCCCAGAAACAGCACCCCAGTGATTCCAGCCACGAAAGCCTTTGACAATACGGCAAGAGGAATTTTCTGCTGTCTGATTTCAAAATGGCTGCCCTGAGCTCTGAGGGTCCTCTCTCTCATTTCTCACGCTGCTGGTGGCTGGGCTTCCGGGGAGGTTACATGGAGGTGATCAACATGGACCCAGCCGTGCAGCAGCAGCTGGTGAAACTGGTTTCGGTGTGCTTGTGCCCACCGGTGACGGGGCAGATCGTCCTGGACGCGGTGGTGAACCGGCCTGAGCCCGGAGATCCTTCCTACCAACAGTTCAACCAGGTAAGCCAAGCAGGGTCTCTCCTGGGCAGAGATGACTGTTGGGATGGGGAGACCCGAGCTCCAATTCCCATTCAGCTCAGAAGCTTGCTGGTCAATCTTGGTCCTTTTCTTAGCTCAACCTATCTCGCAGGGTTGTTGTGGGGATCAAATCTTCGGGACCGCATTATCCCATATGTCCCCACTCGGCCTCTGCGTTCAGCAGAGGCCATTTTACTGGTGAGTCCCTGGCCCTCAATGATGCTGGCTAGCTCCACTCGAGCCAGGGCCTTTTTCAGCCATTGGCCCTGCCTGGTGGAAGAACGCTCTTCCTCCAGTTGTCCGACCCTGCGGATCTTATGAGTTCCTCAAGTAGGGCCTGTAAGACTGTGAAGTTGTTCCCACCGGCTTTTGGAGGGCTCAACAGCTGATAGGTGCCCCTTCTATCCCCAGTTCCGAGTCCCCCTGTCATCTAGAGGGACCGCACTTTTGTTCCGTGTCTCTCCTGGGGAGGGTTTAATCTGGGAGTTATTAGCTGACTTACTTTTATATCTTTATATTTTATATTTTTGGCTGAATTTACCGCTGTATTTTAAAACTAAATTTAAACTGGAAATCATTTTAATTCTAATGGGTTTTTATCTGTATATATACTGTGTTATTGTGCACTTCAGAGGCCCTTCATAGTTGGGTACGGTATAAAATCCCATAAAAAATAAATAAATAAATGAAACAATGAAAAGGGAGGGAAGAATGTGTGCTCTCCTGAGTTCCTGGAAAGAAGGTCAGAGTAAGAGTGGTGGATATCGGACGAAGAATTACGGAGCTTTGCTGACAAGTTGGGAGCCAGGGTGACGCCCCTGCAAGGGCGTACCACCAAGGGGGACATATGGGATCAATTGTCCCCAGGACGCAGCCATTTAGTCACGCCCCCACCCCCCTCCTCCTCTCCCCCGGGTCCATACACTGACTTCAAGACCTGGTGCAAAAAAAAAATCGTTTGGTCGTGATGGGGAAGGTCGACCACCCCTACCGGAGGGTGGGGGGTGCACAAAAAACTCAGATTTCCCCTAGATACGTCTCTGCCTCCCTGGAACCCGTAAACTTTCCTTCCTTGCCTCAAAGCAGGTGTGCAGGGATGCCCATCCAGGAGGCCCAGACTTACAAGGCAAACACGCCCCGCAGGCCATGCTGTCTTCTATGCCCACAACAGCCCTCCCAGCCGTCCACTTTGTGACCCCTCCCCTCTCCCCGCTTTCCTGAAGTCTTTCCAAAACCTGGATCTTTTGGGAACGATCACAGTCAAACCCCCTGCAGATATTGTGTACAGGTGGGAGGTACAGGTGCATTTTCAGAGTTTCTGCCCACACTGGCATTATTTCCCTTGCTTATTTACGCTTTTAAACAAAAAAATTATATCTTGCTTTTCTTTGGAGACCCAAAGCGGCTTTCCCTATCATTCCTGTCTCTCTCTGCCTAATTCCCACAAGAATGTTGTTAGCCTGAGAGATTGTGACAGGCCCAGAATTGTCTGGCAGGCTTCTACAGCTGCTGAAGAAGAAGAAGAAGAAGAAGAAGAAGAAGAAAAAGAAGAAGAAGAAGAAGAGAGAAGAAGAGAGAGAGAAGAGAGAAGAAGGGAAGAAGGAGGGAGGAGGGAGGGAGGAGGAGGAGGGAGGAGGGAGGGAGGAGGAGAGGAGGGCAGGAGGAGGGAGGGAGGAGTTTAGAGATTGCATATCCCCACTGCTCTCACTGCAGGAGACTCCAAAGGAGCTGATAATCTCCTTTGCCCTTCCCCCACAACAAACAAACACCCTGTGAGGTAGGTGGAGGCCAAGAGAGCCCAAGAAGCTGTGATTCAGCCCAAGGTCACCTTACAGCTGGATGCAGGTGAAAGTGCCCAGGTTAATCCTGAATTCCCCAGGAACCAAGCCTCCACAGCTCAGGTGGCTCAGAGCTGGGAATCAAAACCTCAGGGTTCCCAAGATTAGATACACGAAGCTCTCTTTCTTAACTCTCATACTTTCACTGCTGCTCCCTGAGAGAGTATTTACACCCAGTCATCCAAACCCTGGTCGGACACTCTAAACGCTACACCACATCTTAATCCTTTTCCCATTGGCTGCTCTTGAAGCTTTTAAAAATATATGTGATTAGCATATTGCTATAGCATTATAACAACCAATCTGCTAGATCCTCTGAATTCCAGATTTATTAAAGTTAGTAGCCCAATTCGTTGCAGACCCATGCCTTTCCCCATACATCTCTGCAATGGAAGGAGCTAAAAACTTTTTTTAAAAAAAATGAAGGTTGGAAAGTCAGAGGAACTGTCAGACAGATTTTTATAATGCTCAAGGTATCTGTTGGAAAAAGCCCCCCAGAGCCAGGGGAAAAGGGCGGACTGAAAAGAGGAACATGGGAGAAAGCCTTCCCCGTGGATTCTTCGTTCCCATTGAAGAAGATGATTTTGGATTTATATCCCCCCCCCCCTTTCTCTCCTGGAAGAAGACTCAAGGTAGTTCACGAGTTCCTTTCCCTTCCTCTCCCCACCACAGACACCTTGTGAGGTAGGTGGGGGGCTGAGGAGAGAAATCCCTGAGAACTGCACTAGCCCAAGCAGGAATGTAGGAGTGCCGAAACACATCTGGTTCACCAGATAAGCCTCTGCCACTCAGGTGGAGGAATGGAAAATCGAACCTGGTTCTTTAGATTAGAATCCATTACACTATGCTGGAAATCTTTATTTATTTTTTAGTGGCAACAAAAGTTCCTAGGAGAAGTGTTGCCACGGGGGAGCCATCTTTATTATGCAGCAGTGGCATAGGGAGCAGCAGTGGCGTAGTGGTTAAGAGCAGGTGCATTCTAATCTGGAGGGAACCTTGAGATTCCCAGCCTCACGCTTGAGCTGTGGGAGGCTTATCTGGGGAATTCAGATTAGTTCACACTCCCACACACGCCAGGCTGGGTGTCTCGACCTTTGGGCTAGTCAAGGCTCGGAGCTCTCTCAGCCCCACCCACCTCACAGGTGTTTGTTGTGAGGGGGGAAGGGCAAGGAGATTGTCAGCCCTTTGAAATGTCTCCTGCAGGAGGAGAAAGGGGATATAACCAAACACCTCCTCCCTCCCTCCCTCCTCCTCCTTTTCTTCTTCTTCTTCTTCTTCTTCTTCTTCTTCTTCTTCTCCTTCTCCTTTTTCTTTTTCTTTTTCTCCTCCTTCTCCTTCTCCTTCTTCTTCTCCTTCTCCTTCTCCTTCTCCTCTTTTTCTTTTTCTTCTTCTTTTTCTTCTTTTTCTTCTCCTTCTTTTTCTCTACCACCTCCTCCTCCTTTTCTTCTTCTTCTTCTTCTTCTTCTTCTTCTTCTTCTTCTTCTTCTTCTTCTTCTTCTTCTTCTTCTTCTTCTTCTTCTTCTTCTTCTTTCCTTCCTCCTCCTCCTCCTCCTCCTCCTCCTCCTCCTCCCCCCAGGCTCCATTCCCAAATCTCCAGGAGTTCCAGCAGCATGACCATCAGCACTCTCGACCAGGAAGAACTGACTTCCACCTCGCCCCACCTCCCTCCTCCTCCTGCACGCCTCCTGTGTCCTGGATGCCGTCTGGTGGGGGGTTTGGGCCTCCTTATGGCAGGAAGCTGTTTTTGCCCTGATCTGACCTCCAGGTCTCCTCTTGCAGGAAAAGCAAGCAGTGCTGGACGCCCTCGCCCAGAAGGCACGGCTCACGCAGGAGACCTTGAATCAAGCCCCCGGATTCCACTGCAACCCAGTGCAAGGAGCCATGTAATGCTTTCCCCGATCGAAAGCTACCTCTCTGCGTCGCGTGGAAGCAGCCAAAGACAAGGTTGGCACATTCTCCAGGCATGGCTCCAGAAGATCTTTTTCCTAGAGTGACCCCAAAGCCTTGATTCCAGGGGGAAAGGGGAGGGGGCACCGCTTGGGGAGGCGGAGGAACGTTTGACTCCAGGATCTCCATTAGAGCTGCCCAAGAACTTGGACAGTTGCAACCTGCTAGAGCAGATTGAGCTGAGGCAGGGAGGAGATGCACATTCACATGTTACCGGGCTGCCTGGGTAACTTTTACTCTCCCCAGATCAACCAGCTCTCAGCAGCGCAGAGGAACAGAAACAGGACCCAACATATTACAAGAATAGTGAAAATAAAATGAGTTTATTGAGAGATGCTGACCCTACGTGTCCAGCACCCTGCCAATAATTCCATAAACTGCAGCTGCCCTAGCAGCTTTACAACATCTTATATATGCACTTTCTCCTGCCCAGGAATCTGGGAGGATCCAAGACAGCCTGCACCAATCATTTACAGATACATAGAACCAATTAGAATCCAAGAGGCGTCAACTTCTGGACTTCCCTGGCAGAAGCAGGGCGAGGCGCATGGTGCGGGCACAGGCGTAAAAACACAAAGAATCCTTTGGTGTTGTAGCTGAATAAGGTTGTCCGAGACTGTATGGCAGTATTTCGATAAAAGCGCTTCGTATCTGTGGCTGGCATCTTCAGAGGATCTGAAGCCAGCCACAGATGCAGGCGAAACGTCAGGAGAGAATGCTGCTAGAACACGGCCATACAGCCCGGAAACCACACAGCACCCAAGTGATTCCGGCCCGTGAAAGCCTTCGACAGTCCTTTGGGTGCTTGAGGCCAGGAAACGAAACCTAATGACGACGGCACCCTTATCTGCCTGTCGATGGGATTAGGCAGATGGATGTGCTTCTTCCGGGGTTCCCTTTTGTCAAACGTCCATTCATGGTTTTTGCAAATGAAAAGGGACATGCCCAGGTGGAGCAGGGGTGGATTCCTGCCTCGAGCAAAGGAGGCTTCATGCAGATACGAATACAAAATACAACTACAATTCCTGCTTTCTATCTAATACAACTTTTTCCTATCTAACTTATAAAGAGATAAAAAACATAATTTCACCTTTATTAAAAACAAGATCAGAAATGGAATAAATCATTTCTGACTCCGCTATCACACACGTGAACCTGCCCTTGAGATTCTTTGGATATTTTGTGCATGGAGCTGCAAGGACACACCTGGGGGCAGGGGGCGGTGGGGGGGGGGGTCAGGATTCTCTGATTCTTCCCATGTGCACTGGCCGTGCTGATCGGGGCTGCAGGCTGGATCTCTGCACTTGCAGAAGGGTGGTACAGATCTCATGCATTAATAGTATACACTCTGTCCTGGTGCCAAACATCTACAAGGAGACGGGGTGAGGGGGTCCCACTGGGAATAGTCCCCCTTTCCTGGCCCTGTACATGCATTTACCAAGCTGGGCTCTCTGCACAGGTTTAGGATTGTTAAGAAGTCTGAAGCCCCCCATAGCTGGAAGGGCTGAGGGGAGGGAAATGCAAGTGGAGGGGCATACCTCTCCTCCCCTTGTTCCTTTAGGCCAGGGGTCTTCAAACTATGGCCCTCCAGAGGTTCATGGACTACAATTCCCATGAGCCTCTGCCAGCATGGCCAAGTGGCAGGGGTGATGGGAATTGTAGTCCATGAACATCTGGAGGGCCATAGTTTGAAGATCCCTGCTTTAGGCAGAGGTATGATCCAGCAGGTTCTCACAGGTTCCCGAGAGTAGGTGACTAATCATTTGCGTGTCCCGAGAGGGGGTTACTAATGGGTGATTTTGCCACGTGATTTTTGCCTTAGTTACGCCCCTCCTCCGCTCCTCAGCAGTAGCGCGCAGAACTGGAAGCAGTCTAGCAGGAGGTGCACCGGCGTGCGTGGCAGCCCGCGCCTGCGTGCATTCGTTTTCCGCCCAAGGACCGGCGCAGCGGCTGCGTCCTTGCCACAGCCCCGCCCAGGAATGCCCAGTCACTTGTGGCCACTGCACTCCTCCAACTTTGTCGGCCTCTCAGCAGTCTGAGCCCCACTTACTCGTCCCGCAAGTGCGGGTGGGGGGGACGTAACAGGCAACCAGACGGACTCTCAGGCAGTCAGTCCTTTCTTCACGGGAGGGGTCTCCAGAACAAGGGGAGGGGGCATCACTGCAAGAGTTCCCTGCTTGAGCAGGAAGCAGGAGAAAGCCTGAAGCCTGGCAGATGGAGCCTCCACAGTCAGCAACAAAATATCTGTGACTCTCAGACTGTGTACAGTATACACAATACTAGAACCAGGGGGCATTCATTGAAAATGCTGGGGGGAAGAATTAGGACTAATAAAAGGAAACACTTCTTCACGCAACGTGTGATTGGTGTTTGGAATATGCTGCCACAGGAGGGGGTGATGGCCACTCACCTGGATAGCTTTAAAAGGGGCTTGGACAGATTTATGGAGGAGAAGTCGATCTATGGCTACCAATCTTGATCCTCTTTGATCTGAGATTGCAAATGCCTTAGCAGACCAGGTGATGGGGAGCAACAGCCACAGAAGGCCCTTGCTTTCACATCCTGCAGGTGAGCTCCCAAAGGCACCTGGTGGGTCACTGCGAGTAGCAGAGAGCTGGACTGGATGGACTCTGGTCTGATCCAGCAGGCTTGTTCTTATGTTCTTAAGGTCCTTTCTTTCACCTCCTGCCCGTGAGCTCCCAAAGGCACCTGGTGGGCCACTGCGAGTAGCAGAGAGCTGGACTAGATGGACTCTGGTCTGATCCAGCTGGCTCGTTCTTATGTTCTTATGTACAGAGGATGTGCTCCTTGGAAATTGTCCTGGAGCCTCTGGCATTCCTTGTTGGTTTTCTGTGGGGCTGGTGATGGAGGAAGCGGGGCAGACGAGAGAGGGTCTCTGCAGATATGTGCTTGGTTCCAGATTCGCTCCCAGTGGCTCCTCTGCCCCACTGCACCTCTTCTCTCCCCACAGGCACAAGGCCAGGCCCCAGACATGTTTTTCTGCCTCCGACTGCTGGAAGAGACGGGCATCTGCGTGGTGCCCGGCAGCGGCTTTGGCCAGAAGGAGGGCACTTTTCACTTCAGGTAACGCTTCTCCTGGTCCCCTGAGACACTCACTCCAGCCGCAGCTGGCAACGACTACCCTGTGAGGTTGGTTAGGCTGAGAGTACGTGAATGACTCAGATGACCTTCCACCTCCCTCCCTCCCTTGCATGCCACCCCTCCCTCCCCTTCCCTTGCATGCCACCCCTCTCCTCCCTCCTCTCCCCTCCCTCTGTTAGGGTGGGTGGGCCATGTCCAGATGCCGGGCCCTTCCACCTCCCTCCCCTCCCTTGCATGCCACCCCTCCCTCCCCTCCCTTGCATGCCACCCCCCCCTTCCCTTGCATGTCACCCCTTCCTCCCCTTCCCTTTGCACGTGCCACCTCTTCTCCTCCTTGCATGCCACCTCCTCTCTCCCTTGCATGCCACCCCTCCCTCCCCCTCCCTTGCATGCCACCCCTTCCCTCCCCTCCCTTGCATGCCACCCCTCCCTCCCCCCCCCTCCCTTGCATGCCACCCCTCCCTTGCATGCCACCCCTCCCCTCCCTTGCATGCCACCCCTCCCTCCCCTCCCTTGCATGTCACCCCTCCCTCCCCTTCCCTTGCATGCCACCCCTTCCCTCCCTTGCATGTCACCCCTCCCTCCCCTTCCCTTGCATGCCACCCCTTCCCTCCCTCCCCTCCAGGGAGGGCTCAGACATATTTAAATTGTCCCATTGTGTCCCCTCACCCTTTCGTAGATAGGGCTGTTTAGTGATAGAGTCCAGATTTTTAACCTTCTGTAGTGCCAGATTCCAGATTTTAAACCTTCCCGAGCCTTCTGGGCCAGCTTTTGTGGCAAAGGGCCAAGATCTGCCAGCGTCCAGGCAAAGGGTCCCGGTCTAACTGCTGCCTCACAGAGACCCGGGTTGATTTGGGTGAGGGGGGGTCAATGCTGGCTGGGTGGGCTGCCTCTGGTGGGCCTGCCGGTCCCTCTGAGTGGCTCACTGCTTGCTCTCCCTCCCAGAATGACCATCTTGCCGCCCCTGGAGAAGCTGCGGATCCTGTTGCGGAAGCTGACCCAGTTCCACGCCAAGTTCCTCCAGGAATATTCCTAGCCTGCAGGGGCCCAGCACAGGGGGGTGGGCACAGCACCAGAAGGACGCGGGGGGTGGGGGTGGGGGTGGCAAGGCTCCTGCCTCCCCAGTCATCTTCCAGTGGCCACCTGACATTGCCCTTTTCACACCTGGCCAGGCCTGCTTTTACCTAAGCAATAAAAGATGGCGGCCAGCGGAATAGCCGGTGCCAGTCGACTGGACTCTTTACCCAGAAGGCATTGCTTGGACTTTGGGGCTGCTTCCTTTGGCTCAGACCTCCCGACAAGACTGAGATGGGGGAGGGTCTCTGCCTAGGAGACTGTTCTTGCAAGATACCTTTGCGCCTGTGAATCCAAAACACCGGGTGGGCAGATGAACTCAGGAGGCTGCCTGATGCCCCCCCCCCAGGTCTAAGTATCGCCACCCCGGCTTCTCTGGGTTGTCTGACAGAGAAAGCTCTTTCCCAACACCGGCCCCTGAGATCCTCGTAACTGGCGGGGCTGCTGGGGACGGAGCCGAGGGTCTTCTGTACGCAAAGCAGGGGTCCCGCTGCTGATCCGCAGCCCCCTCCTCTAAGAGTTCTTATGGCCCAGCCGGGGCTACGGCACGAAGGCCAAGTTGCCAGGAGGGCCAGGAAATGCAGCCTAATGCTCGCCTTTCCCCTCACAGTGCCAAGTGAGCCTTCTTCTGTCCCCAGCAGGGATGCTGCCCCAGGGTCCCCGAGGATGGTCGTTCTTCCTTCTCGCATTCTGGGGTTCCCACTCACAGGGCAGGGGGGCAGTGGAGGGGCTCGGCACTGCCTGCCTGTCAGATTCGGATCTGCTCCCTGGAGTCTGGGGGTGTCCAGCAGCACCCAGGGATGTGGCGTGGGTGGGCCTGCCCGAGGGGTTCTCAACTTGGGCGTCGTGCTCTGCTGTAAGGTTGTGCACCCCCATTGGCATGCCTGTGTGTGGGACACGAGAGGATCTATAAAAGCCACTGGAATGAACCATAGGATGGTGTTCTTCTCTGGGGGCTTGCATGGGCTGCACCCCCTCTGGCCCAGTTCCAGCATTCTATGTGGAAGGTCGTGGGATGAGTAACCTGCAGGGGGAAGCCCGCAGTCCCGGCTTCTTGCCACGTGAAGTCCGTGGGGTGTGCCACTGAGCTGGGTCTTGGGGAGGGCCTCATACCTTCCTTATGAGGAGAGGCTGCAGCGTTTGGGACTCTTTAGTTTGGAGAGAAGGCGTCTGAGGGGGGATATGATTGAAGTCTACAAAATTATGCATGGGGTAGAAAATGTTGACAGAGAGACATTTTTCTCTCTTTCTCACAATACTAGAACCAGGGGGCATTCATTGAAAATGCTAGGGGGAAGAATTAGGACTAATAAAAGGAAACACTTCTTCACGCAACGTGTGATTGGTGTTTGGAATATGCTGCCACAGGAGGTGGTGATGGCTGCTCACCTGGATAGCTTTAAAAGGGGCTTGGACAGATTTATGGAGGAGAAGTCGATTTATGGCTACCAATCTTGATCCTCTTTGATCTGAGATTGCAAATGCCTTAACAGTCCAGGTGCTCAGGAGCAGCAGCAGCAGAAGGCCATTGCTTTCACATCCTGCTTGTGAGCTCCCAAAGGCACCTGGTGGGCCACTGCAAGTAGCAGAGAGCTGGACTAGATGGACTCTGGTCTGATCCAGCTGGCTTGTTCTTATGTTCTTATGTTCTTAAAGGGGACATGTGTGCGCCCTGCGCCCCTGCCACACCACCACACACCACGCCCCGGAACACCCCCGCCATTCCCTTGGAACACCCCTACCATGCCCCTGCCACGCTCCCTCACCGGTGCACGCTCGGTGCGTCATGCACCCCCCCCCGCCCCCCTTGGCGCTGCTCTACTGGTCTTGGCTTTTGGGGCTCAGGGAGACTTATACTAACTTGGAACAATTCACGGTGGGGAGATGGGCAGCTAGGCAGGCAACCCACTCTGGGAGATCTGATGTTTCGAGCGCCATGGGATGAGGAACAGAAACTTCTGGTGGCAGCTCGGTTGATGGGGACCAGGAGAGGGGCATGGCCTTGGCTATTGCCCCTGTTGTTCCTGAGTGGCTGCCATCAGGAAAACAGGATGCAGAAGCAGAGGTATCTCACCTATCCAGCAGGCAGACGTCTCAGCGTGGCTGATGATTTCCCCGGACCTTTCTCTCTCTGCAGCAATGTTGACTCAGATCCGACTCACGGCACCAAAACTGTTACCCGCTGACTGGGCAACTTTAAGGGTGATTTCAGTGATTTCAGCTGGGCGGCAAACAAAGAGATTCGGCAGGCAAGATTCTTTTTTAAAAAGTTTCTTTACTGCAACATCAAAGAATACGCTGGCACGGAGGCACAAATGCACAGCGAGCACCTGGCCAGGCACGAGGCCAAGCATGGCGCACAGCGCACACCAACACAGAAAAACACCACATTCTTAGAGTAAATTTTGTATTGAATTATAGAGTAATAATACAAGGCCATCAAGGGCCATTAAGCTTCTACCTCCAAGACATCCAGGTCTTATCTTTGGTCAGGAAACACCTCCTTCTGATAGTTGTCCTTGTGATAACAAAGATGTTTGCCTGCTGGCTCTTATGCATATTCACCTGAATGTTCTGCCCTGTATCTGGATGTTCATGCTTTGTTTAGAGATTTTTTTAGTAAGATTAAGTTATTCTTTAGTGATTTTTCCCTATGCTATTCTCTCTCTCTCTCTCTCTCTCTCTCTCTCTCTCTCTCTCTCTCTCTCTCTCTCTCTCTCTATCTCTCTATCTCTCTATCTATCTATCTATCTATCTATCTATCTATCTATCTATCTATCTATCTATCTATCTATCTATCTATCTATCTATCTATCTATCTATCTATCTATCTATCTATCTATCTATCTATCTATCTTTTATTTATTTATTTATTAGATTTTATAGGTCGCCTCATCCCCCACCCCCCAAGGTGGCTCAAGGTGGCTCACAGTCAGAGCTATACTCAATAGCAATTACATAAAAACATAAATATAAATTAACCCGATAAAATGACACCATTACAGCAACAACAATATTTCAGCAGCAACAAATACACCAGAATAAGAGAAAGCAAAGAAATAAAATCAGGCGCCCTATCTAGAAAGCCGGGAGGGGAAGGGCCACGCCCAAGATGGAAATCATGGCCCTGCCAAGATGGAATACAGCAGCCTCATTGGGGGGCGGTGGATCCACGGCCAGCCCCGCCAAAATCCTGGTGGAACAATTCCATCTTACAGGCCCTGCGGAACTCACCAAGGTCCCGCAGGGCCCGAATAGCTGGAGGAAGGACATTCCACCAGGCAGGGGCCAGAGCTGTAAAGGCCCTGGCCCGGGTCGAGGCTAGCCACATCATTGAAGGACTGGGGGTCTCCAGCAATTCTGCTGCTGCCAAACGCAGTGGCCTATTTGGGACATAAGGGGTGATGCGGTCCCGCAGGTATGAGGGCCCCATGCCGCGCAAGGCCTTAAAGGTCAATAAAAGCCACTGGATCAATAGGTCAATAAAATAAAAGGTCAATAAAAGCCACCTTGAAAACGATCCGGAACTCCACTGGGAGGAAATTGCTGAACATAAATTCTGCCAATGGCCGTTGACTTTTCCTGAGTCTGTGTGACAATTACTTGGGCTCTGTCAAAATGCAAAAGATGTTTGCCTGATTCATTAACTGTTCGCATCCTGTTTCTCTGGGTCCACAGTTAGCATCATCTAATCTTTTGTTGCAGCAAGCTTGTGACTTGGACAATGGTTCCAGGGAATAATACATTTTCCAGCAAGGAGAAGAAACTTTTACAGAAAACCAGAATAAAACCTAAATTCTATTAACCCTATATGTCTATCAAAACTATATCAAAAACAAAAATTATTATTATCTGTCCCTCTGGTTATGTAACCTCAATCTGTGGGTTCTGTGGGGCAGAACTTGGAATGAGTTTGCAACAACAAATTTTAAAAATAAAATGGTTTACTTTCTTAACATATAACATCGACATTTAACATCACACTTCAAGGTCCTGTTCAGGTTGCATTTTCAAGTCCTTATATTTACAGGCTACTGATATTGCCAAATCCAATTCTTCTTTGCAAGTGGGTTGGCTCCTGAAGACTCCCAGGGCTTGGTGAACAGGATTCAACATGATGAAGGTTTCCAGGAGAACTCTCACCCATCACAACCACAAAAAGAAACCCTGAAACAATAAACTCCAACATTTACAACATAGCAAAAACAAACAACTACCTTCCCACTAGTTCCCAACAACATTGCAGTTACCTTAACAAGGTGTTAAGGGCTTAGACAAACCAAGGTCCGAGTCTGGTAGCCTCGTCTCCACCAAACTACATGAGGTCTGCAGCCTCTTGCTGCTTTGAGTCTCCACCCCTTACTGGGTCAACCCATTCTGAGCATGGGGGTTACAGTTACACCCTGACATATGGCCAAATTTGAGGTGCAAGGAACCCTGGCAGAGTGAACAAGAACTGGTTGACTTTAGCAAGTAGGTCTAAGAAAGCCACTGCAGTTCTGAGCTGCACCCATCCGAGTACAGTGTCTGAATCGAGGGATGTAAGAGTACCTCTCCACTGTGCACTGGGAAGACCTCACCTGGAATATCGAGTCCCGTTCTGGGCACCACAATTCAAGGAGGTTATTGACAAGCTGCAGCAGGTCCAGAGGAGGGCAACCAAGATGGTAAAAGGTCTGGAGTCCATGCCCTACAAGGAGAGACTTAGAGAGTTCGGTATGTAGAGAAGGTTAAGGACTGACATGATAGCCATGTTTAGATATTTGAAGGGATGTCATGCTGAAGAGGGAGCCAATTTCTTTTCTGCAGCTCCAGAGATGAGGACCAGGAGTCATGGGTTCAAGGTGAAGGAAAAGAGACTCCACCTAAACATCAGGAAGAACTTCCTGACAAGTAAGGGCCGTTCGACAGTGGAATGCACTGCCTCGGAGTGTGGTGGGGTCTTCTTCTTTGGAGGTTTTTAAAGAGAGGCTGGATGGCCATCTGTCATGAGTGCTTTGATTGTTTCTTCCTGCATAGCAGGGGGTTGGACTTGATCGTCCTAGTGGTCTTTTCCTAATCTATGTTTTCATGATTCTAAGAAACCAAGCTCCAAAACATATAAGGACTGTAATTCAATACACCACTGTGCCATGGAGTTCCACCGGTTAACACTGTACGGATTTTAAAAGGCTTTTTAGAAGCACCTCTTACAAATACTTTTTAACCACATTGAACGTAGGGAATTTGTGGGCAAGGAGTTCCGTTGGTTTCACAGTCCGCGCTTCCTCTCTCAGAGGTTGGTCTATATTACTTACTAGTGGAAGTCAAGAGTTGCAAATTAAGCAGACCTGGCATTTTGGAGCTCACTAAATTTGGGTCCTTCTCTAAACCTCTAAAAGAAGAGCAAGGTTATGCCCTGTTATGTCTCTAATGGTCTTGAGTCTTTCATGGGCTGGGGTTTGCAGGCCTCTAACCCACATTCAGTTTTCTGGTGGGACACATCCATGCCCGCTCTGCCAACTTGCAGAAAATCTCTGCACTCATTGCCAGCTCCTCCTGCACTATCATGATCAAATCCAGAGTGTATTGTCAAAGGCTTTCACGGCCGGAATCACTTGGGTGCTGTGTGGTTTCTGGGCTGTATGGCTGTGTTCTAGCAGCATTCTCTCCTGACGTTTCGCCTGCAGAGGCTGTGCAGAGGAAGGTAAGGGCAAACCACCTCTCTGCTTCTCACTAGCCTTAAAAGCCCCCTGCTGGTCCTTAAATACATGTCTAGGCTGCTAATTTAGGCTAATAAATGCATGTGTTTATTTAGCTCTGCCACTCTTGTCAGGGATCACAAAAGAAATATATATAAACCATTAGAGCCACAGCATACTGGGGCCCTGGGAGGTCCTGCAGACAGTGACCACAGATACACCTCACAGGACATTGTGGAAGATATGGCACAGCTGGTGGAATCCCAGGAGGAGATGTGTGGGGTGGCCACAGCTTTAAAGAAAGGCCATGCTTCATCTCCTGCCAGGACTCCTGGGGCTGCTCTTCCCCCTCCCTTTAGTAAGGGATGGAACTGGCCTGAATCAATACGTACTATGATTGCAGAAGTGTTTGCTTTCTTTTATAGAACACGGGATTCCTCCCTGTCTTATATGCACATTTTTTGGCACTTGCAAAGAAGGTGTGCTTCCTTCCCTTCTCCCTGGAGGGAGAAGCAAGACAGAGATGGGAAGGGGAAGGTGGGGGTCATGTGGGGTCAAGAGGCTTTGGGCAAACAGACCTGCCGGCTGTCAATGGCCAGGCCACAAAAGAAGCCAGAGGGGAAGTCAGTGGCTGGATTTCAGTTGGGTCTGGAGATGCCAGGATTGGCTGGGCTTTTCTCAGCCTGGCCGGACCTGCCCATGGCGAAGAGGATAAAGGCAGGACAGCTGAAGGGAGGATCAAGAGTCCAGTGAAAGCCCAGGTGCTCCAACTTGCCAAGAGGCAGAACTGGCCGTCCCATCAAGGTGAGTTGGAGGGATGGGGGTGGGGGGCGTGGCTTCGACCTTTAGGACGATTGCAGGGAATGAGAACAGCCTGGTGCTGATTGCTTAGGAAGGAGCTGAGCCTCAAGCACAGTTGCAAAAGTCAGCTGAAGCAGACTGAGGATTGGGAATTGTGGGAGGGGGGTTCCCTCTGGAGTGAACTGTGCCTGGCCCAAGGTCACCCAGCAGGCGTTGTGTAGAGGAGCAAGGAAACAAACCCAGTTCACCAGATAAGGGTCCGCCACTCTTAACTGTGCCACTATACTGGGATGGTGGCAGAACTAGGGGGAAAACAGCTTCAATCCAGCCCAAGATGCTCAGTTGCGTATCTACAATGGGACAGGAGGTTCAAATGTCCCCAGGTGCAATGGCAGGGGGTGCAAATTCACCCCCACCTCCTTCTTTAACATAAGAACGAGCCAGCTGGATCAGACCAGAGTCCATCTAGTCCAGCACTCTGCTACTTGCAGTGGCCCACCAGGTGCCTTTGGGAGCTCACATGCAAGAGATGAAAGCAATGGCCTTCTTTCCCACGCCAACCTCTCTCATGTGGGCAGGTGCCTAAACAGACCTGGCCTGCTCTGTCTTTTTTTTTTTAATATAATTTTTATTGTATCATTTGAATATTCCATTTTATATTAGTACTCTTCTTCATTCATTTTCAAACAATACATTTTCCTCTTTCCCCCCCTCTTCATAGTTTTATCAACTAAACAGCAGTAAGTTCATTCTTTGTAATCTCTTCTCCCACATTTTCTCATTGACTCCAGCTTCTTTCAGCCAGTCCACATATATTGTCCATATCTTCAAAATTTCGCTCTGTTTATCTTGCCACAGTTTATTGTTTGTATTATATCAAAAATGTCCAGTGTCACTTGTTCCCAAATATATTCCAACCATTTCTGGATTGTCCATTTTTTCTTTTCTTTCCTGCCTAAAGCTATTGTTGCATGGGCTGCTTTAATCATTATTTTATACATATAACTATATTTTATCCACCCTTCCTATCTCCTCCATTACTACCCTTGGAGCATTGAGTCATTATTTAAACCAATGTTAATCTTCACCAGTTTCTCGATATATAACAATACAGTTGCCCAATTTTTTTTCACTTCTGTACATATGACTATAGTATGCCTCCTGGTCTCCACAGTGCCAGCATTTGGAACTAAGTCCTTTAATCATATATGCTAATTGTTTTGGTGTTCTATACCATTTTAATATCACTTTTCTTTCCAACTCCATATATTTCTCAATCTTTATATTTTTCCAACTGTCTATTAAATTTTCAGTTTTTCCGGTGTCTAGAAAATCTTCCTTCTCCCATATATTTATATGTATGTCCCAAAATGTTTCCTTTTCATTTTTCATATAGTTCAAAACATTTAGCCATTATACATTCTCCTCTTATTCGTGAAACCTTTATCCTTTCCCAAATGCCCCTCAAAACCAACCAGTTCTCATTACCGCCTAACTCTATGAAATTTTGTAATGTCATAATTTCTCCTCCTTCTCTTATCAGATTTGCAACAGTTTGAATTCCCTGTCTTTTCAATATTTTTATCACTTTTTTCCATCTTTTCCAGCTACACTTGCCAAAGGTGCCACGTCCAGAGTGCCGGGCATCCATTTTCCTCTCCATTTTTGCCATATATCTAGTAACACCTTTCTTAGCCCTATTGCAGTTTGGTTCCCTCTCTTCAACTCATTATTAAATATACCATGAACACCAATTCCTTCATTTATTTCATTTTCAAACTTAACCCATCCTTCGACAGTTTCCTCATTTATATTCATCAGACTCTTAATCTGGAATGCTTCATAATATTCCTGCATTTTCGGTATCCCCCCAGCCTAAATAATTTTTTGTCATACATATAATATTATTCATAATTCTTAGATGTTTTTGATTAAACATCCAAGCTTTCAGCTTTGTATCCCATTCCTTAAATTGCTTCTTCTTAATTTCCAAATAAAGAGTTCGAAATAGATAAATCATTTTCAGCATTATACACATTTTTAATGCTTTAATTTTTCCTGTAATTGATAAGGTCTTCTTATCCCATTCTTTTAATTGTTTTAATATTTTTCCATCTTGCCTCATAATTATATTTGAACATCTTCTCCTTTCTATGCGTTACTATAATACCCAAATATTTAATCTTCTTTTTTACTAATCTTCTTTCTAATTGTCTTTTTTTCACATTAACTCCCATTATTTCTGTTTTTTCCATATTAACTTTTAATCCAGAATATTTCTGAAAATCTTCTAGGATAATTTTTCTTTCATTGTATCTACTGGATTCACCGTTATTACTAATATATCATTGTAAAGGATTCAATGGTGTTGATGGTGAAGTAACCTTGAGTGCATTCCAC